>NC_041339.1:35835438-35937938 GCF_004354835.1 Perca flavescens | reverse complement strand
CACTCATAGGATTGGAGTTTTTTTCGATACCATAAAAGTATCGACGTTCAGTACCCAGCCCTAGTAGCATGTTTTTTTTTTTTTTTTTTTTTTTTTACAGTAACTGGGTGATGACGCCATATGAGGGAATAGCAACCCATACCCATGCTAGATTCCTATTGTCTGTGGCTTGACTATGGAGAACGACTGAGAGACTGAGGAGGTGGGAAATCATCACATTTTTGATGGACCACAGCCCTACAATTTTGAACCAGTCAGGCGTGAGAGAGGGGATGAAATTGCCCTCAAAGAGTTATAAATGCTTGGTGTGAGGAGAATGAGTGGAGGGTTGGCCAGGTGTCCTGGGGTCTCATTTATAAAACTGTGCGTAGGATCCTTATTATAAGGGTACGTGCGCCCAAAAGCCCAAATTGGCATACGCCGAAAAAAAGTCAGATTTATAAAACTGTGTGTACGCACACCTGTAAGCAATGTTCATCAGCCTCTTATCCCGCCCTGTACACGCCCATTTTTAACCATAAATAGTCAATGCAAAGCACCTCGTGAATGCTGATCAGTATGTTAATGACCCTGGCAGTTGTTCTTTCAGTACGCCGAATCATGACGACTGGTGGAGAAAACAAACAAAAAAAAAACAACAACCTCCCAGACGCTCGGGAATTGCTGCCAATTGAATTATAATTTCGGCCTGTTGTCGCACAGTGTAGGGAAACCGGATCTATAGACTACCTTTATTAATAAAATCTTCCAAACCAGCAGGCATTACGGTACTCAGGGACAGCTTCGATATACCAGACGTATATAATAAGATTTAACAGAACTATATATTATATCCAAACAAGCCTTAGTGATAAAGTTGAAGATTATATATAATATTTATTTAAAAAAAAAACTTAGCTGTCTGACATTTCCCCCAGAGTGACGAGGACCTGTATTTGGACCGGGGTGGCACTGGACCCAATTCAGTACATAGATCCAAGAGCGCAGCTATATTACTATTACAGCTATATTAGGGAATTTAAATCGGCATATGAGCCATCGTCATGGTCCCTGAAGTCTCTTTAGTCCTCCTGCAGAGCCAGCAGAGCAGCATTACCCACGGGTTCACCGCAGTATTTATAGTTTAGCCTACAACAAATTTGTGATTGCTAACACCTTGCTAAAATCACAGCAACAACTAGTGGTACCCCCCCCCCCCCCGAGATACAATCTGAAGACGAAATAAAGTGTAATAGGCAAACACACTTTTCTTCGTGCAGGTTTTGTCACAAACAGTATTAAAGTTCGGACCGATAACGAGGACATAGAGCGTAACGATTGCGCGAGAGCTTAACAGCTGTATTTCCAGACTTTGACATTTGATGATATATGCACAGTTTTAAATACAGATATTTAGTTATTTACACTGTGTTCTGCAGTTATCTAATGGTAGGGTATTTGATGCTATCCTGTATTCCATGCAGTCGGGCCATCTCCTCCTCCTCCTCCATAGAGGACAATGTGATGGCGAGACAGCGCTGATTAAATATTAAGAATGAGTTTTGATTTAAGATTTGAGACCTCACCCAGGCACCAATCAGCTGTTTGTTCTTGGGGAACTTGTGGAGCCTCTGCCCTGTTTTTTTATGTATTCGTGCATCCCGCAAAAACACAATAGTTAACCATTTTTGATAGCTAGGTCTCCAATATAACTGCTAGCCTACTTGCCGTTAGACTAACGGTAACTCTAGGCTTGGAGTCCCTCTTATGATGTCACACCCAGCCTAGTGGAAGGGAGGGGGAGTGCTTAAAACTACTGTAAAAAGTACCAACTTTTCATATTCAGCATTTTGGTATAAAAAACATACAAACCAATGGTGGGCGGTTCTTATCTTTATGTTTAATAAGCACATTGCATTATCTTCCTGAAAAATGTAACCTGCAATGTACACTTTAATACTTGAACAATGGCTGTAACCCTATTACTTCCAACCTCTAACATTGACTGTTGACTTGTGTCTATCCTACTGTCTACTTTATTCTCTTATATTGTCCATATTTAATGCTGGTCTCTAGACTTTATTCCTTGCACTATTGGACCTATTTGCACTACACCACCATGACACCCCCTCTCATTGAGCACCTTCCCATGCAGACTAAATCCCAGGGTCAGTCTCTGCCCTGTCACTGCAAGCCTCTCATGCTTATATATCCCTTATAGTACATTCATGTGGAATTTTTATTTAGTATCTTCTCTTTTAGTGTCCATATTATTCATGTGGATTTGTTATTTTATCATCCTGTTTATGATGTATGTGTACAGTACAGGCCAAAAGTTTGGACACACCTTCTCATTCAATGTGTTTCTTTATTTTCATGACTATTTACATTGTAGATTCTCACTGAAGGCATCAAAACTATGAATGAACACATATGGAATTATGTACTTAACAAAAAAGTGTGAAATAACTGAAAACATGTCTTATATTTTAGATTCTTCAAAGTAGCCACCCTTTGCTTTTTTTGATAACTCTGCAAACCCTTGGTGTTCTCTCAATGAGCTTCATGAGGTAGTCACCTGAAATGGTTTTACCTTCACAGGTGTGCTTTGTCACGGTTAATTAGTGGAATTATTACCCTTATTAATAAAAAAGCAAAGGGTGGCTACTTTGAAGAATCTAAAATATAAGACATGTTTTCAGTTATTTCACACTTTTTTGTTAAGTTTGTTGGAGGCTGCGCAGTAAAGCTGGCCATCACCGGAAAAGTGCTTCTAATAGCCTTCACTGGTCTCCGTCCAGAGCAACGGGGTCTATTGGTCCATTATATACTGTCTATGGTTAAAAGACAGGAAGCCACAGGAGTGGGCGTGGCCTGAGAGGGGAAACAGTCTTTTGACCGTGTGGTGGTGCCATGACGTGACAAGCCGTTTGCTACCATACAACTGACTGCTTTAATTTAATTGTTACCTCAAGTTTTTTTGTTTTATGTAATATTTCATCTACATCAATAATAATAATAATAAATGATCATTGAACCGGGTACATCAAGTTGTACTCCTCATCTTTACAACTGCACGCGTCAAGATATATCAAGCTCAGCCACAAGTAGCAGCAAACCAGGGAGCAAAGGGCCAACAGGAAAAAGCTTCTACAATATATATATATATATATAGACATTCTTTGAAAATGGCGTGGACAACTTCCCAAACTGGTTTTCCTGCTCGGGAAGTCCCCCCCCCATGTCATGCCACCTGCATGTCTTCATGACGGTGACTCAATCCGTGCTTTGATGTCAGAACTTATTAGAGTGATACAGTCGCTTTCCGGCTTTCCCTTTTATTAATACCCTCTAGCCACCAAAACAAAGCCACTGTCTACGTCATGAATAATCTCCACCACGCATCTGTAGAAGTGATTTATAGTGTGATGAACCACGCTGGGGCCAAAACCAAAACCACACTCAAATAGTCCAGGCCACCAGAGAAGACGGGGTCTTGCTCAAGTTCGCCTCTGCAGTGCACTGGCATCTCTCCAGCTACCGGTCTATACTCCGTGCAGGGACTTGAAGCATTTTTTTAATTTATTTTTTTAAACACAAACATCTATCTATAAATTGCAGGAACGTGTGTGTATGTGTGTGTGTGTGTGTGTGTGTGTGTGTGTGTGTGTGTGTGTGTGTGTGTGTGTGTGTGTTAAGCGCATCTCTCGAACCATTAGTCCGATGGATTTCAAACTTGACAGGTGTCTTGCTACGGGCACGAGTAAGTGCAGCTCCAAGTTTGACGTTGTTTGGATAAGAAACGCAAAAGATATTGTTAAATATATATCGGTAAAAGAAGCACACATTGGCTTTTGCCGCTCTAGCCGCTGGCCACTTCCCCCCCCTCTCTCACACTGCACGCACACACTGACTGAGCATCTGTTTTTGCCGTGACTCACTCGACACCTGGGGTGGCGAACCTGTGGCTTTTGAGCCACAGGTTGTGCAACATTGAGGGAAAAAAAAGCAGCCACATATAAACCTTCCTCATTAACCCTTTCACTGCTGATTGTTTGAAAGCCCCTCTAGAGACAAATGAGTGAAAGAGTGGCCACAGCCGAGTACAACAAGACCTAAAAAGGATTGTGGATAACAAAGACTGTCAGGTTTCCCACTGAGTCAATCTAAGTAAGAAAAAAAAAAAAACCTATGAAAACTGTATGGCTGCCACCTCTTAGTCGATTAGTCGACTAATCGGTCGTTTTGGTCTTAGCCGACTAAGATTTCTTTAGTCGATTAGTCATTTTTTATGCTTATTCATGCTTAATTACTTATTTCCAAGAAACTTCTGAGCACATTTATGGTAAACACAAGAGTTAAAGTGGTGCTTTTGCAGGATTAATTGTGGAGAAACTCAGTTTTAACAGATGGTTAATTAACTACGTTTATATTGTGCTTTTCTAGTCTTAACCACCTCTCAAAGCTCACAGCTCTGTCAATTAAATCAACTAATCGATTAGTCGACTAAATCCTATAAGTGTTAGTCGACTAAGGATTTCTTTAGTCGAGGACAGCCCTAGAAAACTGCTATGTATTATGACTTTCATTAGATCTGGAAGTCACTGTTGTGATATGGACCTGCATGTGTTGTGTCTGGCATGAGTCCATGACGCTAATGTTTGATTGCTCCACATTTTCATTGTGATATTTTGTGATTTACATTCTGAATCTGCAACGTTCTCTGTCAGGTAAATCAGTAAGTTAGTAGTAGCATATACGGGGGAGTTGCATTTGAAGTGGTTTGGGGTCCTTCTGTAAGTCATTTTGGGGTAGGCTACAATTTGGTTTTGATGAATTCTACAAGCAGCAACACCACAGGCCAAGTAATCGGCAGTTCCAAACAGGCACATTTTCAACGGGCACTGCACTAGTATTCAAAAATTACAAAATGTAGCTACATGTCTATAAGGGAAAAGAAAAAGATGACATGAATCTGTGAATACGTGCACCTCACCGGTGGGGATTTGCACACTACCACTCTACTGTTCTACACAAATCTGTCAAGAACTCTAACATTTCCATTTAAAAACAAAAGAAAATTAATTTGTTTTCACATAAAAAAAAGATACATTTTAACATTTAGACATTTTAAAATAGCTACATTTGCAAATTAATCATAATTTTACAAATATATCTATCTATCTATCTATCTATCTATCTATATATACCGTTACATTTAAGTTTAACTGTAAATAGTCCTACATATCTTAAATTAGAGAACATTAGTTTTTACAGGTGTAAATGTCCTTCATTTAATATTGAAAAGCAAAACAACAACACAAAATGTCATGTACAATTACATCTAAGCTAGATTTGACTTATGGAAAATTACTTTCTTTTACAATAAAGTACTTTTCCATTGTTCCAGCTGCTGGAATATCTATCTATCTATCTATCTATCTATCTATCTATCTATCTATCTATCTATCTATCTATCTATCTATCTATCTATCTATCTATCTATCTCCTTTGAAGGTTTGGACAGGATTTCATTCTCGAAAAACAAAATTTCAAAACATATTTACATATTTACATCATTGCACTAATGTGGCTTTGTCCTGATGTCTCAGTGTAAAAAAAATGCTTTCCTGTATTCTTTGCAGTAACTTACTGGCACCGTTTTGCAATTGCATAGACAAAACTTTACTGTAATTATGTCGTGTTCTGATGTCAGGTTGCAAAGGGCATCATGGGACACGATGACGTTTATAAAAGAAGGCTAACCAGTCCTGTCTAGGAGAGCTGAGTAAGGTACAGAAGGGGGGGGATGGTTCCCTTTCTGTTTGTGAGGAGGCCTTCACCCTTCATAAGGATGAGTCATTCTCTCAGCCTCTCAATCAGACACACATGTTGTCCCCTGTCCTACCTTTCTGTACTGGACAGTATTCTGCACTATGCACATTTATCTTTTCATCACTCTTTCCTACCTCCAATTGTGCAATATGTCATTTCTATTCAGCCACACCTTATTCATCTGTATATCTGTGTCTATATACTGTCTGTTTACACTACCGGTCAAAAGTTTTAGAACACCCCAATTTTTCCAGGTTTTTATTGAAATTCATGCAGTTCATTGTCTTATTGTACTCTGAAATGAAAGAATGGAACACATACAGAAAAAAACAACTGAAGTTAAAAAATAAATCATGGAATCAATTTATAAACCAAAATGTATTCTAAATATTTGACTCATCAAAGTAGCCCCCCTTTGGCAGATATAACAGCTGAACACACTCGTGGCATTCTTCCTACAATGGAAATCAAATATTCTTCAGAAAGTTCTGCCCAACTCTGTTGCAGAAGTTCCCATAAATGTGTGACACTTGTAGGTTACTTTGCTTTCACTTCTCTGTCCAGTTCATCCCAAACCAGCTCAATGGGGTTTAAGTCTGGTGACTGTGCTGGCCACTCCATGTTTTTAAGCTTACCATCTTGTTCTTTTTTGCTAAGGTAGTTCTGGCATAGCTTGGACTTATGTTGTGGGTCATTATCTTGCTGTAGGATGAACCCCTGACCAACTAGGCCCATACCAGAGGGTACTGCATGGCGCTGCAAAATGCTGTGGTAGATGTTTTGGTTCAGGGTGCCTTTCACTCTGTACAAATCACCGACCCTGGATCCAGCAAAACAGCCCCAGACCATCACGCTTCCTCCTCCATGTTTGACAGTTGATGTCACACACTGAGGAACCATCCTTTCGCCTACACGACGGCGTACAAAAATCCTGCGTGATGAACCAAAGATTTCAAATTTTGATTCATCAGTCCCATAGCACCTTCTTCCAGTCTCCAGTAGTCCATTGGCGATGTTTCTTGGCCCAGGCAAGCCTCTTTTTCCAATTCTGATGTCTTAGCGATGGCTTTCTTGCTGCAACTCGACCTATCAAACCTGCAGCTCCAAGTCTTCTCTTTCCAGGTGAAACTGAGACTGGCTTATTACGACCACAATTAAGCTGTGCTTGAAGCTGTTGTCCTGTGAGCCGCCTCTCATGCAAGCTGTTGACTCTCAGAAACGTGTCTTCTGATTCTGTTGTGGCTTTGGGTCTGCCACACCTCTTCCTGTCAGAGTTTCCCCCAGTTTCTAAGTGCCTTTTGATGGTGAAGAATACTGTACTCACTGACACTTTGACTTTCTTCGCAATTTCTCTGTAGGAAAGACCAACATTCTTAAGTGTTATGATGGTCTGTCTCTCTTCCATCGTTAATTGCCTTTTTCCCGCCATTTTTATAGCAACACACTACTTTCTGCAGTACAATACTGTTCAAATAATGCTCATGAGGGTATAATGGTACCACAGTGTGTTCCAACAATCCTTTTATACAAACAGAGGGGGTTGGAAGTAATCCAGAGTTGGAACACCTGCGGGAATTGGTAGCACCAACTTTCAAAGCTTGATCAACCTCCATTGCTTTACATTGTTAACCCATTTCTTGTTCCCTGAAAAAGGCCTTTTTGTATAATTCTGAAATCTTTTGAACATTTTTCAGTTTTGGAAAAACCTTACCTTTTTTTTTAACCTTGTGGCAGTTCACCACTTACCTTTGTACCATTTAAAGCTGTTTATTGGACTTGAACTGCTAAAATTTCAATAAAAAACTGGAAAAATTGGGGTGTTCTAAAACTTTTGACCAGTTGTGTGTGTGTGTGTGTGTGTGTGTGTGTGTGTGTGTGTGTGTGTGTGTGTGTGTGTGTGTGTGTGTGTGTGTGTGTGTGTGTGTGTGTGTGTGTGTGTGTGTGTGTGTGTGTGTGTGTGTGTGTGTGTGTGTGTGTGTCTATCTATCTATCTCCTGTGAAGGTTTGGACAGGATTTCGTTCTCAAAAACTAAATTTCAAAACATATTTACAGCTTCCTGTAATCAGCAGCACTAATGTGGCTTTGAGTTTTGTTTGCTTTGCAGTAACTTACTGGCACCGTGTTGCAATTGCATTGACAAAACTTTACTGTAATTATGTCGTGTTCTGATGTCAGGTTGCAAAGGGCATCATGGGACACGATGACGTTTATAAAAGAAGGTTAACCAGTCCTGTCTAGGAGAGCTGAGTAAGGTACAGAAGGGGGGGGATGGTTCCCTTTCTGTGGTCCCTTTCTGTTTGTGAGGAGGCCTTCACCCTTCATAAGGATGAGTCATTCTCTCAGCCTCTCAATCAGACACACATGTTGTCCCCTGTCCTACCTTTCTGTACTGGACAGTATTCTGCACTATGCACATTTATCTTTTCATCACTCTTTCCTACCTCCATGTCATTTCTATTCAGCCACACCTTATTCATCTGTATATCTGTGTCTATATACTGTCTGTTTATATAAGGGTGTTTATTGGGTTTTATTATTATTATAACTTTATGTATATTTTTTCTATTTCTAATACTTTATGTATATTTTTTCTCCTATGTCTACTTAATGTGTATTTGTGCTGTAGCACAGGAATTCCCCCAGTGTGGGATTAATAAAGTCTATTTTATCTTTCAGGATGGACTGCTTCAGATCAGATGGTCCAGCTGCACAGAGAGCCTCCCTGCTCTATGACGAAAACAATGATGATGGGCATCTGTGGACCAGGACCAATCAGGACACCCCCCTCCCCCTCTGTTCCTCCTCCCATCCTCCTGACTCCAGCTGCCTGGTCTGTACCAACCAGACGGTCTTCGTGGTGTGCCGAAACCTAACCAAAGGGGTCAAAGTGATGATGGAGGCTGGAACAGACCAGGTCCTCCTCTCAAAGTCTGGTAAGAATCTCACAGATATCTCCACCCTGATACAGTCTGAGTCCACTGAGGCTACATCTACATCTATATCTACAGCTACATTTTCATCTTCATCTACATCTACATCTTCATCTATATCTACATCTTCATCTACATCTACATCTACATCTACTGCCATGTTTTCAAGCCCCTAAACAAACACATTTTGGTTTGGAGACTCCCGGGGTTGCTCTGTAGTCTGGACGGACACTAACGGAGACCTTTGGTAAACAGCAGTACATATCAGTCAGGCTACATGACCGCCACGTTAGAGTTTAACCCTCGTGTTGTCTTCCCGTTGACCATGAACTTGTTGTCCTTCGGGGTCATAATTGAAATTTAACTTTTTCTTTTTGTACCTTTTTTTTTTTTTTTTTTTTTGATGCTTTTGACACTTTTTTAAAGTTTTTGTCACTTTTTTTAATGTTATTTTTTTAATTCATGGTCAAACTTAATTTACATGACATTTTACCAATTTTTTTGTTAGAAAAAGCAGAAATTATGAATTATTTGTACTATTAGTTAAGACCAGAGGATGTTTAGTGGATCACAGACAGTCAAAGTTTAGTCAGGACAAGGTTTTGAAACCATTTCAACATTTATGTAAATGCTGTATTTCATAGGTGAATAAAACATCCCAAATTGTACGTAAATAATCATTATGTTTTTTAAATGTGTTATGGGTTCTATACAACATCCATGTTATTTTATGGCCATTTGGATGAAAAAAAATGTTATTTTGATATTTAAATCTTTGAAAACAGGTCAAATTTGACCCGAGGGCAACACAAGGGTTAAAAATAAATATCTTTTGCTACGTTTGTACCGCTCCGATGTTTCCGAGCCCCTAAACCGGAGACATTTGGAAACGCTGCTGCCCCCGTTTTGGTTTGAAAACTCTCGGGTTGTGACAAAAATGTTTTTACTCCATCCTGATTTTCTTGCACGGTAAAAACAGTCCCAATAAAGACTAACCATGAGCTCTGTTTTCTTCCAGAATGCCCTGAGCCTCCCCCTGTCGGTAAGTTTCCTTTACTGCTCTACTCTTTCTCTCTGATAGTACAAACCTCTGGCTCCAGATGTGTTCAACTCTGTGTAGCTGCACGACTAAAACTGTTCACGCACACAGTCAGAGTTATGCAGACGCATTCTTACGTCAGATTCATAAGGAGGCACGTACGCCTAATGTTTGTTTTATAAATCTCAGTCATTGTAGAAGTGGGCGCACATGCACGAGCCTCATTTCCTCTCCCACAGGTAGCTAGGAACGCATGTAGAGACTATTGCTGCCGGGCTTTGAAGCCTAATTTACAAATTGGCCAAAACAGTGGAGTTACATCTTCAATGTATATTTTTTCAGTACCTGCTTTAAAACCTCCTTAACTTCTGACCATCTTTAGATTTTCTGGCAACCTGTTCCACAGGCTTGTTGCTACATACAAAAAGGACTCCTTATCTAAATTACTCTTAAAAGGAGAACTCCGGGCAATTTTTACGTTAATCTTGATTGCTATTTGTATATGAGTAAAAAACGAGCCGAATCGGTGCTAGCAACACGGAGCTGCTGCAGCTAATGCCGAGAGCTCCCACTCGGCTAAAACAGCAGTTATGGGGGCATAAGATAAAGAGTGCCTTTGTGCCTCTTAACAGACACAAAATGCAATGTCTGTGCAACATGAACAGGGCCCTTACATGACAACAAGATGCATTTAGCAACTTAGCCATTGTTTAAATTCACCTACCCTCTATGAGTGAGTGTGTTCAGCCAGGCTCCGGTAATAATCATCACGCAGCAGTTCCATGTGTATTTGTAGCATATATATCCATTTTGTGTGCTGTCGTTGGTGAATATGAGTCTCTGCAGTGGCGAATTGTGTGGTAGTTTCCTTAGCCAGGCTAGCAGCCCCGACCGGCATCCAGCTTCTACTTCCTCCCCGCCTCCCTCGCCTGCCGAGGCCGACAACAATCCAACAAGCGCCCGCTGGTCTGGTGGAGGTCTTCCAGAAGACCCTTCAAGCCTTCGCGGCGAAACATTTTATTTTATTTCACCCTCACAAATAGGTAATAGAGCACTGTAGTGGTTATGACCATATTAGTGACTATGTAACTACATGGAAACGGACCAAATTATGTTTATGCCCTGTACAGTAAAATAGTGTTTTAGACTGCTAGCTGTAGTCTCGCGCTGAAGTCCCGTGGGAATTCAGTTACAGCGTGAAGTTTTTGTGTGTACACATCATGTAAACATCCAGCCCTAGGTGTGTTAGAGACCCCTCCTCCTCTGGCTGGTAACTAACTAAGTAAAACTATTCATAGTTTTTTTTTTTTTTTTTTTTTTGTTATTTTGTGGTTCTACACGTCCATGTTTCATGTTGGATCATTGGTGTTTTTTTGGTAAATATTAGATTTAAGAGTCAAACCATTTCCAGCTCTGTCCTCTTCGTGTCTCACTGCTGCTGTCTGTGTCTGACAGATGCTCCACCATCTCAGCTGGCCATTATCATCTCCTCCATCCTCATCCCCTTCATCCTCCTCATCCTCATCCTCATCGGGGGGGTTTTGTACAGGAAATGCTGCAGGAAGAGAAGGTAGGTGTAGTTGTAGCGCGGCTGGTTTGCTGAGGTTGTTCCCAGTGGTGTAGTCTTTGTGATACACAGGTTTATGCATTAAGAAAGCTCCAGGATTTCCATATACCCACTTAAAAATGCCCAATGACACGCGACAACATACTTTGCATTGTAATTTTGATATATTTTGAATTGTCATCTGTGTTTTTATTCTTCCCATAGACTAAATAAAGGGATTTCCACCCGTAAATTGTTGAATAAAAGTTATCTGAATGCAGGAAATGAAGTCGTTAATGCTAAAAATTTCCCTGGGGGAGGACACCAAGACCCCCCACTATGAAATGCTCCCCAAAGTGACAAAAAAAACCATCAAAATTGACAAAAACATAATTAAAAAAACGGCAAAAAAGATGTGAATGAAATCAACAAACGTTGAGAAAAGTGTAGGAAAAGAACATGTTGAAATTTTGACCCAGGAAAAAAAACAAGGCAAAGACAACACAAGGGTTAATATAATAATATAAACATTGTTCTTCTGTTTCTTTGCTTGTCTTTTATCGCCATGGAAACACAAATGAACGTCAGCTGTGAAACTCTCCTTTGTTTACAGAAATAAAACCCAGACTCACACAAAAGAAGAATCATCCACCATGACTGGTGAAGACACCATGAAGCAAACTTTTCTACTGTTAACATGAATTTTTAAAGTTGGTGAAATTGAATCATGAACAGATGTTTTTAACCTGCACTGACTCCATCGTATGTACTGTAATAAAAGTGAATGAAAAGATCTATGAACTGTGTGAAGGTGATATTTTAATCTATTCTCTCTGTTCTTTGACAAACATCTTTAAACTTTTCCTTCAGTTACACCATCTACACGGCAGAGTCCCAGGATGACTTTGGATATGTCTTTGTATCCATAAATCAGAAAATACTGTCAACAATCAGTGTTGGGAAAAGTTCACTTTCTAACATGAACTAGTTCAAAGTTCAGTTCACAAATTTTTAAAATGAACTAGTTCAGTTCATATTTCATACTTTAACATTTTGAACTAAGTTCACAGTTCCCAAAATGAACTAAGTTTGTAGTTCTTTTTTTCCTTAAGTTGCTGCGAGCTATTATTTTTCAAAATGATTGCCACAGCCCAAATATAGAACCACAGACAGCAATTATCTTATCAGTTTTAACACTGAAACTATGCGTCAGATTTAATCTTCATATCCGATCAGTTCAACGTGCCGTTTCAGGTTTGCTGTTGACAGTAACGTTCATCAGGCAGTAATACGGTACGTTCACTTCACCTTCGCCCAAAATATGAACGAGTTCATGAACTATCGTGTCAAGAGCCATATAAAAAAAGTTTCTCCATCTATGAATAAGATGTTGTATGAATCAGGCTGTGAGTGAGATCTGAACAAAGCCCTGTGTAGAAACCTTCAGAATATAGAGAGGAGGGGAAGTGTAAAGTTTGGTTGATGTGAGTGCTGCTGAAGAGGAGATTTCAGGACACAGAGACACTTGATGTGACGATGAGATCATAAAACCTTTATTGTCTGTTATGAGTGACAGAAATGTGTCTTTGACAGGGCAGGATCAAATGACACAAATACATATAAGAACATAAAGATATATATATAGAAACGGTGTAAAAACATTGACCGTACAAACACGCAAAAAGCAGAACCAGTGCCAGAAGAAATGAATGGCTGTTAAGTGTGGTGATGGCAGTGGGGATGGAGGATGTTTATGTCTTTTCTTTGCAACTGGGACTCTGTATCATCGACCTGATGGCAGTAACTGAAAGGATTGGTGAAGGGGGGGGGGGGGTGGTCCTGTGTGATTATAGTGTCTTTCCGGCTACTGACCGGGTGTAAAGTTCTGTTAGGGGCAGTGGTGTAGTCTAATGAATTATAGTGGGCATACTGTACTGTATATACAAGGGCCAAAATGGGCCTTTTTTTAGCATCACCGACTTCATTTCCTGCATTCAGATAACTTTTATGCACCAGTTTACGGTGGAAGTACCTTTAGTAAGTCTATGTGAAGAAGAAAAACAGATGACAATTCAAAATATATCAAAAATATAATGGAAAGTATGTTGTTGCGTGTCATTGGGCATTTTTAAATGGGTATGAGGAAATCCTGGAGCTTTCTTAGTGGGTATACTGGGTATACCTGCGTATCACGTAGCCTACACCACTGGTTAGGGGAGTTTGGGGGGAGCCAATTATCTTGTTGGCCTGTTTTATTATTCGTGCATGGTTAGTTTTGTGTTGGATGGCATTGTACCAGGCTGAGGTGTTGAAAGGGAGTATGGATTCGCTGAGTCATCGGTAAACCACAGTTCAAAATGTCCCCGCTGACACTAAAAGCTCTAAGTTTTCTCAGCAGGTGTAGGCGCTGCGTGAGAAAAACCATGAGAATTTTATATTTTAAAATTTTATATTTTACTTAAAAAGAAACTGCCTTTCCTGCAGAGAATGAGTGTGACTCATTACTGGGGTTAATTAGGTCACAAAAAATAAAATTCCCCCAAAGTGTAACCTGACAACATATGACTCTTAATCTGAGTCATTGCGAGAATGTTCTGCTGACTCGTTCTTTAGTTGTGGAACGCAAGAAAGTAATTTCACTGTTAACGTTGTACTGTAAACATCATGTGTATATTATTAATGCAGGAGTCTCTACGTAGACATGTTTATCAGCTTCTAGTTGATATTGAGAAGTTCTCATGAATTCAGGTGATGGATACTTCAGCCTTATCATGAGTTTTTGTACACTAAGTTGATGATGTTTTGAGCACCATGTTTCCTGTAGGTCAGGGGTCTTCAATGTTTTTTAAGTCAAGGACCCCTTAACTGAAAGTGAGATGGAGCAGGGACCCCCTACTACATATTGTATCAAATTAAGTTGCATATTAAACTGGGCCTACAATAACTGTTAGGGCAACCTAAAGCCTTCTTACATACCCTTTTTGCATAAGCTATTAAAATATTAATTGTAGGCATGATTTTATAAATCATATTTTAATGTTACACATTAGTGAATCTAGGATTAACTGTATCTGTGGGCTGATATCTTAGTGACTACCTAACCTATAGGCCAGTAAGCCTATCGTCAGTGGGAATTTATATTTGCTAATAATATGTTGGAATTATGTTAAGGCATTTTAATTATTTTTTAAAGACTCAAAAATTGACAATAATTTGGAGGCCCCCCTGCAATGACTCTGAGGACCCCCCTAGGGGTCCCGGACCCCCAGTTGAAGATCTCTGTTGTAGGTTATCCAGCAGTGGAAGAAGTATTCAGATCCTTTATTACTGCAGTAAAAGTGCTAATACCACACTGTAAAAGTACTCTGTTACAAGTTAAAGTCCTGTAAAAGTGTGTTAGTATCATCAGGAAAATGTAGTTAAAGTATTAAAAGTAAAGAACAATCCTCCCATTTTAGAAAGTGTAAACACACACTCACACACACACACAGACAGACAGACACACACACACTGAGACACACACACACACACACTGTCACTCAGAACACACTGACAGTAAAAACACTAGCATCAAACACCAGTACAGAAATAACAAACTTTTTCACTTTTTACAGTTTGAACATTTGAGTGACTTCACACTACTCAATAGTTTATTTAAGGAACAGATATAGATTTTATAATATACCAAGTTTTGAGTAAGGTAAACTAGAAGGAATGAAAACCAGCAGTTTGCTTCAATATAGTATTCTGTCTCTAGTAATTTATGGAATTACTGGGGAAAACTAAACTAAAGGTACGCAGAGCCGGCCCTAGACTTTTGGGGGCCCTAAGCAGGATTTGGTTTGGGGGGACTCTCCACATTGTAACATGTTGCCACTGCACTTGGGACTTAACCAACTTGTGTATTGTAAATACTAGTTTACGCACTCATAATGTACAGTACAGGCCAAAAGTTTGGACACACCTTCTCATTCAATGCGTTTCCTTTTTATTTTCATGACTATTTACATTGTAGATTCTCACTGAAGGCATCAAAACTATGAATGAACACATATGGAATTATGTACTTAACAAGAAAGTGTGAAATAACTGAAAACATGTCTTATATTTTAGATTCTTCAAAGTAGCCACCCTTTGCTTTTTTATTAATAAGGGAAACAATTCCACTAATTAACCCTGACAAAGCACACCTGTGAAGGTAAAACCATTTCAGGTGACTACCTCATGAAGCTCATTGAGAGAACACCAAGGGTTTGCAGAGTTATCAAAAAAAGCAAAGGGTGGCTACTTTGAAGAATCTAAAATATAAGACATGTTTTCAGTTATTTCACACTTTTTTGTTAAGTACATAATTCCATATGTGTTCATTCATAGTTTTGATGCCTTCAGTGAGAATCTACAATGTAAATAGTCATGAAAATGAAAATGAAACGCATTGAATGAGAAGGTGTGTCCAAACTTTTGGCCTGTACTGTACAAATACGCATTTAAAAACTAATGTGAGCCCTATTAGCAGCAACACTATCTTTAAATAGACCGGCTCTGTTATGAGCTCTATCGTGAGACATTTCAAGCGCTCTTGGGGGCCCTCTAGTAGCCACGGGGCCCTAAGCAGACACTAAGTTCACTTATGGGTCGGGCCGGCTCTGAAGGTACGTAACAGTAACAAAGACTAGTGTGACTAATCCTTCCTCTCTCCAGCATCGTGTGGCAAGTTCTCTTCATCACATTGCATGTCTGCATCATCTCTAAATACTAATGAATGTGGGGCTTCACCTGCTTTCACCTCCATTACTTTCTGAAAAACAGTAAGAATGCAGTTTTACTATAGTAAAGGTATAGTGTTTTTCACTTTTTTTGTATAGCTGTGTATATAACCTTAGCCATCTCAACCTGGTTTGTATACAAAAAAAGGTTTTCTGAGTTTTCTCTGTATAAATACCGTAGCCCATATGTTCACTAACTAGAACAAGACACCTGCTTAGGCTTTCAGCTAAAATTGCAATGAGCAGTGTTTGATAGGCTCCAGACTGAAATCTCTTCCGGTATGAATGTGTGGTTAACAGTTGTGACAGCAGTGTGGGAGCATTTCAACAAAGTGCTGTAAGTCTACAGTGTTTTGCATGTTGTGGTTAAAGTCATGACGTTATGGTTTACAGTCACTGACGTCTGTAAATCAGTTGGTACGGTTTGAGTGCCACAACTACAACTGTGTGTACGCTTACAGGTTCACATTGGTATGTGTCAGAAAGATGTGCACGTAGTTTTTGTGCGTACACATCATGTAAACATCCAACCCGAGGTGTGTTAGAGACCCCTCCCCCCTCTGGCAGCTAACTAACTAAGTAAAACTATTCATAGTTTTGATTTGATTTGATTTATCAGTTTATTTAGAAGGGGACAGTGCAATTTCATAAAACACATGAACAAACATGGTTAAAAAAAGCCAGAATTAGCCAAAAGGCTATTTTTCATCTGTAGTCCCCTGGCCAAGATGTAAAAGAAGCAATTAAATACAAACATGAAAAAACATTACAACTACAATATAAACAGCACTGTAAAATACCTAAGGTACACAGTACCTGTTACAATATTAAAACACACAAAAAACAAGTTCAAAAAGCTACGATATATAAAATATATAATACAGCGCGATAGGCTCTGCTTTTAGTGTTGGCAGACATAATTGTTAATGAGCCAAATATTAAAATTTTTTGTGAAGGCCTTGTAAGTGGTGAGCTGTTTAACCTCCTCAGGTATTGAATTCCATTCAGCAGCCCCCCTCACTGACCAGGCCAGGTTTTATATTTTAGTTATTTTACTAGTTACTCAAAGTGGGCCGGCATGCAGCCAGTTTAGCTGGTGATCCTGTTAACTGGTGATATTTGCATGAAATCTGTGAATATTCAACAAGGCCCTGCCCTGCGTTCTGCTCTACCTCTGCCCCTCGAGTGCCACAGGTTCACATTTTCACCAAGTGTTTGCAAGTGAGACCAAAATAATGGATATCGCTGAAAACATCACCAGTTGATGTGTAATACATGTCCGTTTAAGCATTATCCACACAAATACGACACATACTGTATGAACGGAAGTCAAACCAGCGTGTGTATGCATATACTCTAGTTTTGATTTGATAAACCATTATGAACTTTATTACTCAGCTCCGGCAGTCTGGGACACATCAGTCAAATCATGAGTAATAAAGTCCATAATGGTTTATCAAATCAAAACTAGAGTACATGCATACACACGCTGGTTTGACTTCCGTTCATGCGGTATGGGTCGTTTTTGTGCTGTATTTCCAATACAAGAGAATCTTGTGTTTTTGGATGCCTGCTGCAGGCCTGAACTTGAGCTACTTGTATTTCCATTTCCGGCTACTTTCTACTCTTCTGTTGCTGGGGCGCGGCTGCTCTTTTCTTTGTGTGTTCTGCCGTTTATGCTTGACATGATATTTTATAGGCTCTCTTTAAAGGGATATGCCACCGTGTGTTGAAATAGGGCTTATCACAGTCTCCCCTAGCTGTAGATAGGTGGGCCAACGCATTTTTTGTGCATGCATTGTTTTAGTCTGGTGCAACACCGGCAGCGCCGCCGCTAGTTAGCTTAGCGTAGTGAATGGAATCCTATGTTGCCGGTTAGTATGTTGTGAATAAAAGTGAGCCAACGAAAGACAAAAAAACAACCTAATTACTTGCACTGAGACAAAAAATGCGCCGGCCCATAAGAACTATTTCAACAAACGGTGGAGTATCCCTTTAAGGATTCAAGACAGTTGACGTGGTCAAATAGCTTTTAATTCCTTTTACATGCCATTTGTCCCCCTAGTGTTTTCACCAAAGTGATATTTTTCTGTATACTCTTGTAAAAGTCTTCATGCAAGTGTTTAAAGCCACAAGAGATTGAAAAAAAAAAAAAACGCCAGGATTTGAAGTAGAGTGAGACCTCCTGCAGGTCTCACTCTACCTCTCCCTTAATCTATAATAATAATAATAATAATAATAATAATAATAATAATACTTCATCATTGTTTATATTTAGTTTTAATAATCAGTAAAGTTATTATGTAAATGTAGTGCAGTAAAAAGTACAATATTTCTCTCTGAGATGCAGTATAAAGTAGCAGAAAGTACCTCAAAATTGTCCTTCAGTAAATGTATTAAGTAACTTTCCACCCCTGCTTCTTGTCTCTCACTCCTCTTGTGTCTGATTGGTGCGTGAAGATGGTGGCTGTTTCTCCCCTTCATCTTCCTCGTCTCACTGCAGCTTTGCTGTTTTTCTGCAAACTCAGGAAATGTGGAAGAACCCCAAACAACCTGAAAGAGTAATAACGAAAGTATATTTCTCTGAGGGGCCATGTACACAGTGGAAACAGACTAGTTAGTAAAAAAATGTCATCCTCTGAACATCATGGTTTCCCTCTTTTCATCTCTATGAACACATGAACCTGAATGAATTGATGGTTGACCTTTAACCTCTCCCATGTTCACAGAGTGAAGAGTGCAGTGTAGATGTCTACCTCCACACAGGACAACCAGGGTTTTACTTAAATATGAATTCAAAGTCAAAGTACTTATTTTTGCCATTTGCTCAAGTACAACGTACAGGCCCATTGGAATACTTGTGCGGATCATTCAGTCAAAACACTCGTAATTAAAAAAGACACAGCAGAAAAAAAGTCCACATACTAATAAATAACAATAAGCACAATAAATATTTTCTAAGAAAAAAATTCTAAGCACAAACGGACATTTGGACAAACCGATTAATGGGTTCCAATATCCAATTTTTCATTTTTTTTTTTTTTCAATTTTTTTTTTTATTCAGAGGATCAGAAATTTTGAAAATTACAAAATTGCATCTGGGATCCAATTATCCATCCATCCATCCATCTTCGTCCGCTTATCCGGTGTCGGGTCGCGGGGGGAGCAGCTCCAGCAGGGGACCCCAAACTTCCCTTTCCCGAGCAACATTAACCAGCTCCGACTGGGGATCCGTTCGGGTTGGAGATATAATCCCTTCCCAGTCCGGGTTGGAGATATAATGGACCCCTCCACCTAGTCCTGGGTCTTCCCGAGGCCCTCCCAGGCCTCCTAGTCCTGGGCTGGACCTCCCAGCTGGACCTCCACCTAGTCCTGGGTCTTCCCGAGGCCTCCTCCCAGCTGGACCTCCCTCCACCTAGTCCTGGGTCTTCCCCGAGGCCTCCTCCCAGCTGGACCTCCCTCCACCTAGTCCTGGGTCTTCCCGAGGCCTCCTCCCAGCTGGACCTCCCTCCACCTAGTCCTGGGTCTTCCCGAGGCCTCCTCCCAGCTGGACGTGCCTGGAACACCTCCCTAGGGGAGGCGCCCAGGGGCATCCTTACCAGATGCCCGAACCACCTCAACTGGCTCCTTTCAACGCCGAAGGAGCAGCGGCTCTCTCCGAGCTCCTCACGGATGACTGAGCTTCTCACCCTATCTCTAAGGGAGACGCCAGCCACCCTCCTGAGGAAACCCATTTCGGCCTCTTGTACCCTGGATCTCGTTCTTTCGGTCATGACCCAGCCTTCATGACCATAAGTGAGGGTAGGAACGAAAACTGACCGGTAGATCGAGAGCTTTGCCTTCTGGCTCAGCTCTCTTTTCGCCACAACGGTGCGATAGATTGAATGTAATACCGCACCCGCTGCGCCGATTCTCCGACCAATCTCCCGCTCCATTGTCCCCTCACTCGCGAACAAAACCCCAAGGTACTTGAACTCCTTCACTTGGGGTAAGGACTCATTCCCTACCTGGGATCCAATTATTATTATATTATTATATTATTGCAAGCACCTCTGGCTCCAAAGTCCATCAGTTTTTCATTTTGGTCCATATGCAGTTAATGACCTGCATATTCCGCAAAGTAGAGGAAGAGAACACCATGGCAGTATTGAATAATTGGAGCTCAAATGCAATTTTGTAGTTTTCTCAATTTCTGATCCTCTGAATAAAAACACAGAAAATTGGAAAAAAACTGGTTAAAGATCAAATTTTTTGGATTATTTGTCAAGGTGGGAAAAAAAATGAAAAATCGAGTCTTCTTTTCCTAATTGCTGCTGGTCCCTCTTGTAAAGTATTTTCAGAATCAGAAAAGTATTTATTGCCAATTTAGTAACACTTACAAGGAATTTGCCTTGGTGGGCAGTATTAAAAGAAAATAAACAAACAAACACGTATAATATGACGTGATGTGATATGATCATTAATGTTTTAGTGCAGCATGTGCAAAACGAAGTGTGTATAGCTTCTAATGATGTAAATGGACTGCAGCTTTGTAGTCTAATAGCCCAGAAAAAACAACCAGACAGTAAAACCAGTCGAGATGATCAGTCGGGTCCCAGAGGTCCCAAAAAACTGCCCCGGGACACACTGAGGAGACACCGACTTGAGAAACGTAATACGTCTCCATAGCAGCAGGCAGCGCTACTCTGTATTGTTGCCCCAAAAAATTTAAACCAGCAGCTGATTGGACGAACGCGTCACATGGGTTTGTTTTCTCCGGAAATTCAAAGCCAGACTGTCATGGCGTCTCGTTCAGAATACGATATCTCATATCGGACTAAAATAGTTCACCGAAACTTGTTTCTGAAAACATTTGAAGAGAGAAATAGGCTGTGTGTGTGTGTGTGTGTGTGTGTGTGTGTGTGTGTGTCTCTGTGTCTGTGTGTGTGTCTCTGTGTGTGTGTATGTGTGTCTCTGTGTCTGTGTGTGTGTGTCTCTGTGTGTGTGTGTGTGTGTGTGTGTGTGTGTGTGTCTGTGTCTGTGTGTGCGTCTCTGTGTGTGTGTACAGTTGCTGAATCTGGGGGTTCTGGTTTCTGCCGAACCTTAAAATAATTTTTTCCACTTTCCCACCGAACAAAAGAGAAAGAGAAAAAGAAAGAGAGAGAGAAAGACAGAAAGAGACAAAGTGAGAGAAAGAGAAGAGAAAGAGAAACTATCCAACTGGGACATAGACATAAAAAATTTTCCCTGCGTTTTTGTGGCTTTTTCCCAACATTTGTCACTTTTGTCATAGTTGTGATATAGACATTTTTTTGTAAACGTGTGTGTCTTTGTGTGTGTCTCTGTGTGTGTCTGTGTGTGTGTCTCTGTGTGTGTGTGTGTGTGTGTGTGTCTGTGTGTGTGTGTCTCTGTGTGTGTGTGTCTGTGTGTGTGTGTCTCTGTGTGTGTATTTCTGTGTGTGTGCAGTTCCTGAATCGTTGAGTCTTCATTTCAGCTCAACAAAGGTCAGTTTAACAGATTTTCATCAGATTTTGAGAGACTCTAGGTCACCTCATCCCGCTCCCTGTTTCCTGGTGAGTCCCGACTGCCCCCCTCCGACTGAACATGTCAGGTCGGCCAAAATGAACGCCGACAGCCCCCCCCGACTGACGACGGGACACACCAAACAGACTCGAGTCACCGACCTCGCCAGACTGTCTAAAGGGCCGATAATCAGCTTGGTGTGTCTCATCAGATGAAGTCATACACGGATGGCAAAGCAATTCGTAAACAATTCAGGGTTCAGTGTCTTGCACAAGGGCACTTTGACATGTAGACTGAAGGGTAAGGAATCGAACCACCGACCACCATCCAGTCGGTAGATGATCGCTCCATCACCTGAGACACGATATCACCCTTGTGTCGACCGTGCTACTTTTTGTTTTTCTGGGTCAAAATTTGAAATTAAAAACTTATAACTAAAAAACGTTTTGGTCGCTTTATGATGTTTGTCAGTTTTATCCAAGCTTTTTTGTCACTTAGCACACAAACACACACACACACACACACACACACACACACACACACACACACACACACACACACACACACACACACAGAAACAGACACACACAGACACAGCCCGCTGATTTTGGCAACGCACCGACACGTCAACAGTAGCAACAGAAGATGTAAAACAGCTTGTTGAGGCAATAAAGCTACTTAAAGTAGCAAAATGTAGTGATTTTCAAATGCAACTTGAAGCTACAGGAGCTAAAACAAAAAGAAGAGTATATCGAGCTGTGTTTATTTGGACTGGCTCAAGAGACTCACCATGGCCTCAGTGTATGATTTGTAAAGTGCTAGCTAATGAAAGCATGTGTTTCAAGGACAGAGTGGTGAAGGAGTTTTAAGGTGAGTGAGTTGCACCGCACATTACTTAAGGCAGGAGAGACCCGATGTGGAAACATTCACACAGAAATATATAAAGTTTAAGATATAGTAAAGATGGTAACCGTACCAAGAGTAGCAGGATTATTGGGAGAGGTTTGGGGAGTGGTCAGGGTGCAGTTGACTCAACCCTTGTCTGAGTAGGGGCTCACAGTGTCAGACTTTGAAATAGGAAGTGTAGGATTCAGTAATTTTGGTGTTTGATCCACACTAGGGAGTAAAGATCTGGCCTTCGTCGCAACAAATTTCATCTGACATAACTCATAAACCCCCAACTTCATGGCGTGTGCAATACCAAATCACAGAAGTGACCCTATAACTATATGGCTATAGGCTTTTGTAGCCTGCACTTTTCTTCTTTCTGGCATATTCTGCAACAATCTTCCCATGTTAAAAATATGCTGGGAAAACACACACACACACACACACACACACACACACACACACACACACACACACACACACACACACACACACACACACACACACACACACACACACACACACACACTTAAGCACAAGATTACTCCACCTAATTAATCTATTATACTGTACTAATTCACAAAACTATTGTCAATTTTGACTATAAAAATCACAACATGTAAATAGCAACATGTTGGCGTTATTTTGTCACAATTTGGAGCAGTAGGCTAGTTGGAACCAGTTACCTGCAGGATCTGTGCTAAGCTAAGCTAATGCTGGAGCTGTCAGACAGCGTTACAGCACGCACGGAGATGAGAAGGTTATGTATGGACTAGTCTAACTCTGGGGGTTACGGTGAATAAGCTAAAGTCCCAATAAGTCGGCGTGTTCCTTTAAGGCATTATATTACAAATAAACACATGCAAGTGAACGAGAAGTCTTTGAGGTTGAGGGAAAAAAAATACATTTGCACATGTTAAACAAATTATGATAATACACTAGAATATCTAATGTATACAAAAGTCTGTATAAAAACTATATATTTGGTTGTATCCTCGTTTTTCCTGCCGCCACGGCATCACTATTTTATGAATGAAACATGATGGAGAAACGTCACAGTGCTGAAAACTGCTCTGTATCAAAAATAAAGTAAGGCTCAGCTTTTCTTAGACGTGAGTAGGGGGGACGCCAAGGAAAAAAGGTTGGGAACCACTGCTTAAGGGGACTAAAATCAAATGGGGAACGCATACTGATGATACAGCTGATAACACAAGTGGAGTTGGTGTCTTTGTGTGATCACTGAACAAACAGTGGATGGAAATAAGATTGCTAGTTGCCCCTAGTTACCTGAAATGTCTTAGTTAAGTGTGGGGCAGTCCCTGTGTGCCCATGCAATACTCCCCCTGATGAGCCGAGCAATAGAGACGACATTACATGCTCTTTAAATTCCACTAAAACTAAATCTGGAGCACAGTATTTTATTGATCATATATATTGTATTCCCCTTTTTACACATGTTGTGGTTATTTGGGAGATCAATGTAAATGCATCTATGAAAAGACTATTTTAGTGTGTTTCTGTTTCATTTTAATTCCTAGAAAGAGATTGTGGTTTGGCCTCAGCTTGCAGTTTCACATACAGTAGTTGCGATCAGAGGTGTCAAAAGTATTCACATTCATTACTCAAGTAGAAGTATAGATACTAGGATTTGAAAAGACTTTTGTAGAAGTTGAAGTATCAACTCAAGCTTTTTACTTAAGTAAAAGTGTAAAAGTACTGGTTTCAAAACTACTTAAAGTATAAAAGTAAAAGTAATGTAAGGCAGAGATCTTCAACAGGGGGTCCTCAGAGTCATTGCAGGGGGGCCTCCAAATTATTGTACATTTTTGAGTCTTTAAAAAAAATAAAAATAAAATGCCTTAACATAATTCCAACATATTATTAGCAAATATAAATTCCCACTGATGATAGGCTTACTGGCCTATAGGTAAGGTAGTCACTAAGATATCAGCCCTCAGATACAGTTAATCCTAGATTTACTGTGCCACATACAGTATGTCACATACAGTATGTAACATTAAAATATGATTTATAAAATCATGCCAACAATTAATATTTTAATAGCTTATGCAAAAAGGGTATGTAAGAAGGCTTTAGGTTACCCTAACAGTTATTGTAGGCCCAGTTTAATATGCAACTTAATTTAATACAATATGTAGGGGGTCCCTGCTACATCTCACTTTAAGTTAAGGGGTCCTTGGCTTAAAAAACGTTCAAGACCCCTGATGTAAGGGGGGGAAATGCCATTAAGGACAACAGCTTAACTCTAAAACGCGGGGACAAAATCATATGACTATAATAATGTTATATTAAAATCATACCTTCAAACTCAGAAGGGCTGAAAAAGGTGACACGTAGGCTACATCTCTTCTGTGTTTTTCAGACAACGGCAGCTACAGTCTGGTGTCAGACTCCTCTCCAGTGAAATATAGACACACTTTTACACCGTTTAGCTCTCAGCATTTTATCATGTTTACTCCATCTTCTAGCTAACGCTAGGCTAACCTGCTTCCAACTGTAGTGTTGACTAGCGTCCCGTGCGGCGATGTTCAGTTCCCTCTAACGTCCGTTTTCGGAGCATCGCGCAGGCACCTAAGGCACCGAAATCCGTGTTGCTATTCGGTCCGGTAGATACCGGTCGTTAAGGCACCGGTGGAGTATTAGCACCGGGTCTGTACAGGTGTTATGGATCGCGTACAAACCAATAGGGTGTCGGAATAGCTATGTTTATATTTCTCATCCAACCACAATCAAATTCACTCCGGATGGAGCGATTTGGATAGGGTTTTTCTATGTTTTTTTTGTGTGTGTGTTTTTGAACGATGACTGACGAGCTGGAATGAAAACAAGCCGAACTGAAATATGAGTAACGAGGCTATTTTTAAAATGTAGGGAGTAGAAAGTACAGATAATTGCGTGAAAATGTAAGGAGTAGAAGTAAAAAGTATGCTGTAAAATAATTACTCCAGTAAAGTATAGATACCCAAAATTTCTACTTAAGTAAGGTAACGAAGTATTTGTACTTCGTTACTTGACACCTGTGGTCGCGATTCATAAACAGAAACATACATTTCCAGAAAGATTTGACATAGTATTGACTTAGACAAAGTTATACACTATTGCTTGTAATCCAATAATTGTTTTTAATATATACTTTATTTTTTGCATAATCTTTTACAATGTTTTCACTCTGTTGTTATTCTTATACACATTACACACAGGCCTGAATCACACACACGTGCTCAGTACCTCTACATGCACTAATGGAGAGATGTCAGAGTGAGGGGGGGGCTGCCCCGAAAGGCACCCCGAGCAGTTGGGGGTTCGGTACTTTGGTCCGTATGGGGACTTGAACTTGACTTTAGCTACTGCCACCCCCTCTGCAGTATAGTTTTACTTAAGTAAAGGATCTGAATACTTTGCCATTGATAAATAGACTATTGTTTCAGTATGTTTTTTACCAAGGCACCAGGAAACAAACACCAGCTTTACAAACAACACGTTCAAGAGCCTACACTGTTACAAGGAAAAAGACAAGCATGTATGAAGATGAGTCATATCTGCATTGCTGACATTGCTGATCTACGCACTCTGCTTGCTTTGTGAATGTTAGGTAAATGCATTGTTATGTCATATTAAGCTTTTTAGCTTTTTCCCCTTTCCTTTATTGTGTCTTTTTTAGGCATGTTATAGGTTTACAAAGTGAAAAAGCCCAAAGTCCCCCCCCCCAAAGGGACTTACCATCTCCAACAGAAAACACTGTTCACCAACTGCTCCAAACAGCTCTATTGTAGTCCAGCCTTTACTTCAGAGACAAACGTGGTCACTTTGGAACACACGTTATAATGCTCGCCTGACTGGCTAGTAGTCTTTAACTAGGTACTGTCAGGGCACGCCCTCATGCTCTGCTTCTGACTGGCTAGTAGTCCTTACCTAGGTACTGTCAGGACACGCCCTCATACTCTGCTTCTGACTGGCTAGTAGTCCTTACCTAGGTACTGTCAGGGGACACTCTGCCCTGACTGGCTCTAGTCCTTCTGACTGGCTAGTAGTCCTTACCTAGGTACTGCGCATGTGAGACTCCCAACAAAGACGGAACAGAAGTGTGATGCCCTAGCCTAGAAATCTAGACGCCCCCTAGCGGCAGCAAATGTAATTTTCTGCCAGGGGGGTCTAGCAACTCTCCGTTGGCTTGCGAGATGGAAAAACCAAACTCTAGTCAGTGGGCGGGGCTTATGGCTGCTGCTGAAGATTTGGAGTTCAGCTTTTCTTTGAGAAAAGAACAAAGAACGGCACTGAAATCATTCTTAAAAAAGGAAGATGTGTTTGGAGTTTAAAGTTTAATCTATCAACTAGCTCCGCTACCTTCTTCGTTGCTCTGATTGGTTGTAGAGCTGTCCTATTGCGTGCAGAGGGAATTTGAAAGACAACCGTTTATCCCGCCCCTCGGATTGAGACCTGCCAATGGGGAGTTCCAAGACCTCAACATCTGGATGTGGGTCTGGCTGGTCAGGCTAGTGATGCCTCACTCTGTAGCTAAAACAGAGACCTGAACACAGGGTGAAAAGAGGAGCTGCAGCAATGTGCAGTACAACAAAAATATTATGTTTTTTGAAAATTAAACCATGTAGCCTAAACCTATTCTGGTACAACCTCTAAATACAATTATGAACCTGAAAATGAGCATAATATGAGGTCTTTTGTTATAGGCTACTATCAGGGTTCAAAATTAGCACCATCTACTAGCCAAATGCTGGTAAAATATGCAAGTGGCCGGTAGATTTGCTTCACTCACCAGCCAGAAATACAATGGTAATCTATTGAGTGGCTGGTAAAATTTGAACATTCACTAGCCATTTGGCTGGTGGACGAAAAAGTTAATTTTGAACCCTGGCTACTATATATACAAATATTCTTCACAAGCAGAATCAGCATTTTTGCACAGCGCGTCACTCGCGTAGGAAATGTCAAGTTCAAGCTGCACTTCTCCCAACCTTCCCGCTCTTGTCTCACTGAAAATGAATGATAGGCGCGTCCATCGCTCCCCTCCCCGTCTGAAAAGACCTTCAGTCGGAGCGGAGCTGTAGGTGATGTTTGTGGGGAAAAGATTTCATCAGTTACGGAACAGAAAGTGGATTTTTTTGCGAAAATGTGGACCTTTACCGTTACGTCTCCTCGCTGCTGCTGCTGCTGCCGGTTTGAGATGTTTCCGAGCGGATTATTGAGAACGAACTGAAGTCAGAGAAACAGAACCAGTCGTTCAACATCTAGTTTGGGAAGCTGCCGGTGGTGTTTTCGGTCTGATATGGGATTATTTTATTAACAGACTTTGGTGAGTAGCCTATTAGATGCTTTCAGTGTTTGACGGGGCGTTCGGATCATTTCCGCATACTGAGGCCGGAGATAGAGAGAGGGGAGGCGGACCTCCAGCTCACCCGAAGACAGCATACAGGACAGCAACATAGAATAGAATAGGCCTACACTTATAAGAATGAATGATAATATTATAGACCGATTATGATTAAGATTATACAGTCAGAACTACACTGAGTAGGCCTATTTCGGATATTCAGTTATTTTGATGGGAACATATATAGGCTTCCACTCTGAAACTTGAAATAGGCTGCAGGAATCCCATCAGGACAGCATGTGCATGACATGTCCATCTTTCTACCCCCGCCCTCTTGACATATTTCACTGTATATCACTGTGACGTTACCTGGGCTATAAACGCCCCCATATCTGGATTTTCAGTGAGCGTGTGTCTAGTTTTGCCCTCTTACCAACAACACGTAGGAAAGCTGAACATCCATGTGAGTAAGATGTATTCTTACATTATGCTGCATTTATATCTGACGCTTTGTCCACATTTAACTTTGTGGATAAAACAAATTGCAATAATAATAATAGTAATAATAATAATAATAATAATAATAATAATAATAATAATAATAATGCAGTTATTATAGCCTGCATAAACTTCAGTAAAGATGCTAAACCTTCCAAAGTTCTCCGTTTAGAAACGTGTTTTTTATTTGAGTTTATTGGCCAATAGTGTATTCTGAACAGATTAGTTTTCAGTCTGAGAGTGTGAGTTTCTGTATCATATCAGACAGTTTTACAGTGATGTGGTTTAGCGATAGCGGAGCCATTCAAAGTGCGCGATCAGCGGTGGTTATTGAACATCATGAATTTCACATTGTCATGCACCGCTTCTTAAGTCCAACTTTAAAGTTATTAATTTTCATTAACTATGCACAACAATTACAGAAAAGCACTAGTTGGAAGTTGGATTCTTAGATCTCCAGGCTTTCTGACGTAATGTTTAAAAATGTTGTTTTTAACTGCTTTAAATGTTTAATTTCTTATAGCGTACTGCAACTTTTATTGTCGTATTTCATCCGTTTTTAAATCGTTTTTATGTAAAGCACTTTGAATTGCCTTGTTGCTAGCCTACTATAGCTGCCTTGCCTTTCTCGTGAAAATACCCATGAGAGGTAGTGTGACACTGTAACCGCAGATGAGTAATTCAACTAAACCGGGGCCTCTGCTGCGCGCGCGTGCGTGCGTGTGTGTGTGTGCGTGTGTGCGTCTGTGTGTTCTATCAGTATTGCAAGTTCCTAGTAACTGGAAAGTTTCCACTCTCTTTAGGTCAGGAGCAGTGTTCGTGTCGTACGCTTGCGACTTACAATGACTTACATAACAGCTACTAGTGTATATGCACTATACAGGATTGAGGTCAAACAGCAAACAGTCAGCCACAAATAGTCTATAAACAAAGCATCAGGCTGTTTTTGAGATTTCACATGAACACCGGTTAAAGTTACTCAGGCTACCGAAGAAAACCATAATTCCTCCGTTCAATTAGACCTTAGCGACACACCCCAGCTTCCATCCTCAACAAACAGCCATAGATACGGGCTCTTCCAGTCTCTCCACTGCTGGCTGTTCCAATTTAACGGGAGAGAGGAGCAAGAGGGGTTAGGATCATCTTCAGCCAGAGAGGACATTATTTTTTCAGCTTCTTCTTGCGTTGTCACCCCGATGGGAGGTGTGCTAACAGGGCTTGCAACAGGTGCATTAGTCGTGCTATTAACGTCATCGCTATACAATTTCTTAGTAAAACCAAAATGAATTAAACTGCCTTGTTTTCTTTTTGCCATGGCTATATGATGCTTACTGCAGAATAGATTTCAAGGACTTGCGGGCCGATTAATGGCCTCCGATGTTTATATTTTTCTTTGAGTTAACATGTACTAGACATGAGTTGAATTTGCACCGCAGCGCTGCCACGCCTTGATGCTCACAACAAGAATAGCATGTAAAGTTATTTTTATCTAAATGAATTCGTCTTCATGCATGAATGATATTTTTGCAGTTTTACACATAATAATCCACGATGATCACATTACACAAAACTGAAATTGCACGACACATTGTCAATATTTTTAGAGACCCCCCAAAATTTCAGGGGAGCCCATGTCTTATTAAGGGGAGCCGAGCTCCCCCTAGCTCCCCCGTAGTTCGCACCCTGGTTGTGAGAGTAAGCATAGAAAAACATGCTAATGCCAGAACATTATGGATAAACCAAACCAGGAAGTGTAGAACGAAAAACAACTGGTATGCAGTGGTATGTCAGTGACACCTTTTGATATCTGCACTTTCATCTGTCAATCACAGCTGAGTGTGTGCTGTCTAAAAGACATTTTAAGATGCAGTGTGTTTATTTGTGGGGGTCATTCTGTCGCCGTGTGATTTGGACAGATATGTCGAAATAAATGGACACTTTTGATGACTTTTTTCTTTCTCCTGTCCCCTGTTTTTCTCAGGTCGGACTGCTACAGTTCAGGTGACCTAAATGCAATGAAGGCCACCCTGGTCTTTGACGACAACAATGATGATGGGCATCTGTGGACCAGGACCAGTCAGGACGCCCCCCTCCCCCTCTGTTCCTCCTCCCATCCTCCTGACTCCAGCTGCCTGGTCTGTCTCAACCAGACGGTCTTCGTGGTGTGCCGTAACCTAACCAAAGGGGTCAAAGTGATGATGGAGGCTGGAAGAGACCAGGTCCTCCTCTCAAAGTCTGGTAAGAATCTCACAGATACAGTACAGGCCAAAAGTTTGGACACACCTTCTCATTCAATGCGTTTCCTTTTTATTTTCATGACTATTTACTAGGGCTGTCAATCGATTAAAAAAAATTAACTAATTAATCACACAATTTGCTGTAATTAATCGAGATTAATCACTTTTTTAAATTGAGACTGAAGCTTATAATAATGGATATTTAAATGCTAAATCATTTAACTTTGCAAATATGAAGAAAAAAACAAACAAGGAAAGGTTCTGCTAAGTTCAGAATGTTTAATATCTTTCAGAACAACAGCAGCAACAATTTGGCTTATTTAGTCCTGCTGAAGGCTGCTGAAACGGCAAGAAACTGTCTGACTTGAGAGTTCAGTTCATCTCCAACGAGCCGAGAGTTCAGTTCATCTCCAACGAGCCGAGAGTTCAGTTCATCTCCAACGAGCCGAGAGTCCAGTTCATCTCCAACGAGCCGAGAGTTCAGTTCATCTCCAACGAGCCGAGAGTCCAGTTCATCTCCAACGAGCCGAGAGTCCAGTTCATCTCCAACGAGCCGAGAGTTCAGTTCATCTCCAACGAGCCGAGAGTTCAGTTCATCTCCAACGAGCCGAGAGTTCAGTTCATCTCCAACGAGCCGAGAGTTCAGTTCATCTCCAACGAGCCGAGAGTCCAGTTCATCTCCAACGAGCCGAGAGTTCAGTTCATCTCCAACGAGCCGAGAGTTCAGTTCATCTCCAACGAGCCTATGTTCAGTCGGCGGCAGGGCAGTCGGGACTCACCCGGAAATGGCGAGCGGAGTGAGGTGACGTGACTAGTCTCTCAAAATCTGACGAAAATCTTCTAAACTGACCTTTGTTGAGCTGAAATGAAGACAGGTTCAGCAACTGCACGGCCTTTTTCTCGCTTAAAATGTTTCCAGAAACATGTTTCAGTGAACTATTTTAGTACAATATGAGATCGTATTCTGAACGGCCGCCATGACAGTCTGGCTTTGGATTCCCGGAGAAAACAAACCCATGTGACGCGTTCGTCCAATCAGCTGCCGGTTTTCATTACTTGGGCAACAATACAGAGTAGCGCCGCCTGCTGTTATGGAAACGTATTACGTTTCTCAGCCGCCCCATGAAGTAAACAAACACAGCTGCGTTAATTTCGTTAATTTTTTTTAACGAGTTAAATATTAAAAAATTAACGCAAAAATGAACGCGTTAATTTTGACAGCCCTACTATTTACATTTTAGATTCTCACTGAAGGCATCACAACTATGAATGAACACATATGGAATTATGTACTTAACAAAAAAGTGTGATATAACTGAAAACATGTCTTATATTTTAGATTCTTCAAAGTAGCCACCCTTTGCTTTTTTATTAATAAGGGAAAAACTTCCACTAATTAACCCTGACAAAGCACACCTGTGAAGGTAAAACCATTTCAGGTGACTACCTCATGAAGCTCATTGAGAGAACACCAAGGGTTTGCAGAGTTATCAAAAAAAGCAAAGGGTGGCTACTTTGGAGAATCTAAAATATCGTGTTTCTTTAGAAATAAACAACGGACAAATAGAGTCTTTAAACGCTTCAGATGTAAAGTTATTCTCTGTCAAAGTGACGTCTAAATGAATGGGAGTCAATGGGATGCTAACGAGAGGTGATGGCTTGTTAGCATCAAAATGGCGCCACAGGAGCTACGGGTTGTTGACAGACGCTTACCCCCTAAACAAATACATCTGGAAGCACTGCTGTCCCTGTTTTGGTTTGCAAACTGTTTTGTAGTCTGGACGGACACTAACGGAGACATTTGGTGAAGTATTTTTACTCCATCCAAGTTTTCTTGCACGGTAAAAACAGTCCCGATAAAGACTAACCATGAGCTCTGTTTTCTTCCAGAATGCCCTGAGCCTCCCCCTGTCGGTAAGTGTCCTTTACTGCTCTACTCTTTCTCTCTGATAGTACAAACCTCTGGCTCCAGATGTGTTCAACTCTGTGTAGATGCACGACTAAAACTGTTCACGCACACAGTCAGAGTTATGCAGATGCATTCTTTCTGTCAGATTTATAAAGAGGCACGTACAACTAATTTTTGTTTTATAAATCTCAGTTAGGGCTGCACAATTAATCGCAATCGCATCGAAATCGCAATATCCAAATCGCAGGGGGGTCACAATATTTGTTAAAGGCAAAATATCTGTCAAATTGTTCTGAATGAAGTATTTTGGTGCTGCAGAGACGTCGCATACTACACATCCTGTCCTACAGACTACAGAAAAACATCTTTGTTTTGGTACAGATCCTCTAAAAAATCACACTATAATCATTTTAATTATTTTTCAATGTTAATAATTTTCAATGAAAATGAGAATAATGATACAAAAACGATCATTCCCTCCAATATCGTGAATCCAATCGCAATATCGGTCAAAATAATCGCAATTAAATATTTTCCTCATATCGTGCAGCCCTAATCTCAGTCATTGTAGAACTGAGGCCTGTACTACGAAGTAGGATTTGGCGTTAACGAGGTAACTTCAGGCTCAACCCCGGGTTTTCTGTATCACGAAGGTGGATCACTTGTTATCTGGTTCAATCACCGTGGTAACGCATGCTGAACTCCTAACCTGGTCGGGAGCAGGTTATGTTGGAGATCAGAGATCAACCGGTATTAAAGCACCGCCTACTGACCAATCAATAGTCGATTGATAACGGCTTCACCTTTCTTAGAAGATCAGGTGAGATCATAAAAGTTAAAACATTTGGAGTCCGACAACCCCGTTAACATTCCCTGATGGGTATTTTTATGAAATATACAGTACAGGCCAAAAGTTTGGACACACCTTCTCATTCAACGTGTTTCTTTATTTTCATGACTATTTACATTGTAGATTCTCACTGAAGGCATCAAAACTATGAATGAACACATATGGAATTATGTACTTAACAAAAAAGTGTGAAATAAGTGAAAACATGTCTTATATTTTAGATTCTTCAAAGTAGCCACCCTTTGCTTTTTTTGATAACTCTGCAAACCCTTGGTGTTCTCTCAATGAGCTTCATGAGGTAGTCACCTGAAATGGTTTTACCTTCACAGGTGTGCTTTGTCAGGGTTAATTAGTGGAATTATTTCCCTTATTAATAAAAAAGCAAAGGGTGGCTACTTTGAAGAATCTAAAATATAAGACATGTTTTCAGTTATTTCACACTTTTTTGTTAAGTACATAATTCCATATGTGTTCATTCATAGTTTTGATGCCTTCAGTGAGAATCTACAATGTAAATAGTCATGAAAATAAAAAGGAAACGCACTGAATGTGTGTCCAAACTTTTGGCCTGTACTGTATATATTTTAATGGGACGGAATTACACATCAGCTATTTGTCGGCTTCTTGAGTCGTGTGTCGCCAATGCGACACATCGGTTGGAATTATGTTTTTATATATTTTATATTTACTCTCACGATGGCTTCCCACTGCCAGGGCTGCAGCTGAAATAAGAGGCTAAAGCAACGACAGTTTATGGAAAGCACAAGTGTAATTATGGTCAGATCTTGGTCCTGACTGATGGGGAAGTGATATTAATAAGAGTTGTGATTTAAACATCTACATTTTTTTGTTACCAGCTTTCCTTCCTGTTTTAGGAAGCAGCGACTGTATTGTGTTTTGCCTCTAAAACCGAGTCTGTGTTCTTCATATTCATGTAGAATTATAATTGGCTCTTCTTATGTAAAATATGTGGCTGTGGTAGATGTGATTGGTCATGCTGTGCAAACACCGCTTCTTTTATGTGAATTATGTGGATTGGGAAACCCTGAGTTGACTGAACTAGTTGATAACCAGCGTTGTGACAGCAGTTATGCAGGACCGCGGTTGTTAGGGTTAGTGACGTCGGATAACTGAAAGAAATCCAGGCCATGTTGATCTTGATTCGTAGTACAGACCTCTGGGCGCACATGCACAATATCTTTTGCTACGTTTGCACCGCTCCGATATTTCCGAGCCCAACGTGGCATCATGACTTTGCGTAAATATACACGCCACTTTCATAAAGCCAAATGGAGTGTTATTGTACGCATTTTCAGCTATCCACGTGTATGCCTACGCTGTATACAGCTGATGTAAACATACCCACCACGTGGCCTCGCCACGTTGCGTGTTATCGCGAGAACAACGTCACACGCCTGTTAAAAGAAAAAAAAAAAAAAAGAAAATGGTTGGGTTTAGGAAAAGAACACATGGAAAGGCTTTAGTAACAAAACAGTGACAAAAACACGGAAAATAACAACAAAAACACGCTTAGGAAAACAATAAATGGTTGGGTTTAGGAAAGAAACATTGGGTAAGGCTTATTAAAACAAAAATAAATAAAAATGGCTGAAAAATCGCCACACGCGGGACGCAAACCGCCTCTCCGGGGTGAAAGTCCTGTGTTTTACTGTTTTACCCGTCCACCACCCCAACCTACCTCTTTACTCAATCCCTCGTTCCTTTATACTACTCTCTACGGCTGAAATTGACTCGCAATGTAGGTCAATGGCGGCCGATTTGCGTCGATATACACGCAAAAATGCGATTATGCGTCTTGATAACACGCAAAAACGGGATACAAATTGGCGTGTCATACATAAGCCAATTCATGAGATCAGTCTGCCGAGCCCCTAAACCGGAGACATTTGGAAACGCTGCTGCCCCCGTTTTGGTTTGGAAACTCTGTTTGTGGCAAAAATGTTTTTACTCCATCCGAGTGTTTCTGCACGGTAAAAACAGTCCCGATGAAGACTAACCATGAGCTCTGTTTTATCCCAGAATGCCCTGACGGTAAGTGTCCTTTACTGCTCTACTCTTTCTATCTGATAGTACAAACCTCTGGCTCCATGTCATTTTACACAAACCACAAAGTGAGACATCAACAGAGCGCTGTGGGCGGCGACATTTAAGAACAACTTGTTTATTACTAAGGCCATATGGCCAAAATAAATGATTTATTAGTAATATAATAACTAACTTATAATAAACAATAACTTACTCCACCAGTAAATTGCTGTTGAATGACAAAAACAACCACCAGGTGGGAAAAGGGTAGTGTACAACAACTTTGAATGCACCGCGAGATTAATCCAGCTGCTAGCTAAAGCTAGGCTAACGTTACCTGCTGTCGAGTGTAGCGTAAAGTCAGGCACCGAAATAAGGCACCGACATTTTCGTTCTTATTCGTTCTTGTTACTACCGTTTACATCGGAACCGGTGCCCTATTGGCACCGAGTTTCGGTACCCAACCCTACCAATCAGTGACAACGACAACCAGATGTGTACTGTACTTTACTTTTACTCCACTACATTTCCCCTAAGCATCTTCGTTACTCGTTACTTGCAAGAAATGTTTTTGCACGTTGGAGTGAAAGTTTCTTTAAAAAAAAAAAATTTAAAATTTAAATTCTGTTTGAATTTGATGTTCAAGACGGATGTTGAAACCCCGACTATTATGCTTTACTATGAGGAAGCCACAATAAAGTTCAGAATCAAAGTTTTTATTTACTTTTACTTAATAATAATAAGTACATTTAATATTGGAAAATTACTTTAGATACTTAAGTACAGTAAATATCAGATACTCTAAGATTTTTACTCAAGTAATATTCTAAAAGGAGACTTTAACTTCTACCAAAAGTCATTTTCTGGTAAGATACTTGTACTTACTCAAGTATTGCTTTCAAGTACTTTTATAGAAGACTGACTACAACCTCAACAAACAGCTTTTACCACAATAGTTTTATATTTTAGTTATTTTGTGGTTCTACACGTCAGATTTTTGTGTCTGTTGTTTAAGAGTCAAACCATTTCCAGCTCTGTCCTCTTCGTGTCTCACTGCTGCTGTCTGTGTCTGACAGACGCTCCACAATCTCAGCTGGCCGTTATCATCCCCTCCATCCTCATCCTCCTCATCATCATCATCATCGGGGGGGTTTTATATGGGAAATGCTGCAGGAAGAGAAGGTAGGTGTAGTTGTACTGGTTTGCTGAGGTTGTTCCCAGTGGTGTAGTCTACATCACTGGTTCTCAAGCTTTTTTAAGCCATGTACCCCCTAACCAGCGCAAATAAATATTTAAAGATATAAATATATATAAAGAGTAACAATATAGCAATGTCAGCGATAGATTTACTTAACAGCTTTGTACCTGGAAAACCTTTAAATGAGGTTATAAATAAAACGAGAAAACCTTGGAAAAAGACTGTAGAAAGAAGGAAGTAAGGCAAGAATAGGTCGAAAAATAAAAAAAAAAAAAAAAAAAACACTTCGAAAAAATCACCGAAAGGAAGGCCACACTATGGCGACAAAAATTCAAATAAGCGACTAACTTCGAAAAAAGCAGAAAAAAAACGGTAGACAGAAGTAACTACAGCCTTGTAACTGAAAGACATTTAGCAAAAAATGTCACCTACCCCCTGCAGTCCTCCTAAGTACCCCTAGGGGTACATGTACCCCCATTTGATAAACACTGGTCTATGTGATACTAGATATATGCAGTATAGCCACTAAGAAAGCTCCAGGATTTCCATATACCCACTTTAAAATGCCCAATGACATGTAACAAACAGGGCTGTCAGCATTAACGCGGTAATCGCGATGCGATTAAGGGCCGAGTATAACGCGTACATTTTTTTTAATTGCATGCCGGCATTTATTAATTTATTTTACGCTTCACTCGGCTTCATGTCGTGCCTTACAGGCTACTATTTTGACCCTTTGCCGCACTGTTACTTAGCATCAAGCTGCAATATGGTTTAGGCAGCATGGTGGCTCAGTGGTTAGCACTTCTACCTCACAGCAAGAAGGCTCTGGGTTCAAACCCAGATCGTCTCCAACCTTTCTGTGTGGAGTTTGCATGTTCTCCCCCGGTGCTCCGCTTTCTTCCCACCATAAAGACATGCGTGCCAACTGGCTAACACTGGAGCATTTACAGAAATGTTGATTAATGTCCATTGTCCTAATCAAATAAAGCAATCAGCAATACTTCCTCCAACTGCAGGCATGATGGAGAAAGACAGCAGCAACACGATTCTGAATGGAGCGTTTAATTTTACAAAACTCCCAGAGGCTCGCAGACAAGTCAAAAGCTATTGTGTTTATTTATATTGTGTTAATTCGGCTTTACACAATGTGTAATGTGGAATTAAAATACCAGGTTGATGCTACCCACTAGCATGCTACCCACTCAGGCAAAGCAGTATTTTGGAGAATGCTTCTTGCTGACCTGTGGATGAAACAAAATCCCAAAAATGTACTACAGCTCTTGCGAAATGGGTGGCAACTAACTGCAGACCTGTCAGCATCGTAGAAGACTCGGGTCTCAAGACGTACTACGGTTGGCAGGTTCTGACCCGTCTCATTGCCGTCTTATTAACCGGTGATCAATGGACGTCAGTGAGTATTCAACATTATTTAGGAGTTACTAAACACTATATTGACTTTGGTAAGGATTGGGATTTTTAGTTTTTTAGTTAGGTACTTGGAGGAATCGTGCAATAATGACAGATTCACACATTTTTCTATTGTTTACAGTAAATAAATAATCTTATTTATCTTAAAGTCAAGTTCATAAAGTAACTTTCTTTGCATTCATTTGATTCCCAATCAAGATACACTGGTAATAATTGCTTTCTATTTTTAATATGTACTTAAAAAACAGTTCTGAAATGCAAAATAATATAATTTTAATCATGTGATAATATATGCGATTAATCGTGAATAAAAAAATTAACCGTTTGACAGCCCTAGTAACAATATACTTTGCATTGTAATTTTGATATATTTTGAATTGTCATCTGTGTTTTTCTTCTTCACATAGGCTAAATAAAGATACTTCCACCGTAAATTGGTGCATTAAAGTTTATCCGAATACAGGAAATGAAGTCGTTGATGCTCAAAACTTCCCTGAGGGGGGACAACCAGACTCCCCACTATGATATGCCCCCCCCTAAAAGGTCCATTCTGGCCCATGTATACAGTATAGGCCCAAACATAAACAGTACAGTATACCCACTACAATACGTTAGACTACACCACTGGTTGTTCCTGAGTCAGCCAAACCACAATGTTTGTGTTAAAGCATCTTTACTCATCCTCTCATACATCACCTCTTGTTATCAACCCTCCTGTTGTTCTCGGGTCATATTTGACCCGTTTACAAAAACTTTCTATATCACAACTATGACAAAAGAAGGTTGAAAAATAAGACAAATGTTGGAAAAGCTACAAAAACGCTGGAAAAAAGTGACCAAAAAAATCGGAAAAAAGTGACAAAAACCATCAAAAATTTGCCAAAGGTGACAAAAAGTTGTAAAAAAAATTGACAAAAACATAATCAAAAAAAACAAACAAATTTGCATAAAATTGACAAAAACGTCAAAGTGTTGAAATTTCAACCCAGAAAAACACAATAGTGCACTGTCGACGGAAAGACAACACAAGGGTTAATATAATAATATAAACATTGTTGTTCTGTTTCTTTGTTTGTCTTTTATTGCCATGGAAACACAAATGTCAGCTGTGAGACTCTCCTTTATTCACAGAAATAAAACCCAGACTCACACAAAAGAAGAATCATCCACCATGACTGGTATGTCACCATGAAGGAAACTGAGATCTACCGACATCTTTAACTATAACATTCATTTTTAATGTTTTAACCTGCACTTACTCCATCGTATGTACTGTAATAAAAGTGGATGAAAAGATCTATGAACTGTGAGGATGATATTTTAATCTATATTCTCTTTTCTTTGACATCTTTAAACTTTTCCTTCAGTTACACTATCTACACGGCAGAGTCCCAGGATGACTTTGGATATGTCTTTTTATCCATAACTCAGAAAATAATGTCAACAGCCATACAAAAAGTTTCTCCATCTATGTATAAGATGTTGTATGAATCAGGCTGTGGGGAAGTGTGAAGTTTGGTTGATGTGAGTGCTGCTGAAAAATTGCATAGACCTAGCCCTAGTCTGCATATCGGCGTAGCTGTGGTCAGCTTTTTATTTACTTTAAGAATAGCATTCATTTGTATGTTTAACAAAAGCGGTAAACGGCGATTGATTAAAAAAAAAAAAAAAAACTTCCGCACATTATTATTATTATTATTATTATTATTATTATTAGACTATGATGGTTGTCTTGTTGTGTAAACTCATTTTTGATGAATAAGGGCAGTCAGCGCTAATCTCCGGCACTTCATAATAAAAGTCAACTTGTGTTTCGCGAGTGAAAGGCTTTTAATATTTGCATATTAAAAGCGATATGCAGACTAGGGCTAGGTCTATGTAATTTTTAGATTTAAATAAAACAGCAGAAGTGAAAAGAGTAAAAAAAATGTTCTACTTAAGTAAAAGTACTGTTACTTTGTTGTTTACTCAAGTACAAGTAAAATAGTAAAGGTAGCTAATTTAAAATGTAGAGTTACTTAGTTACTTTTTTTAACCTATATTTGAGATATTTGCCAAAGCAATGGCGCAAAACAACGTTAGAGACCTTTTATGTGAAAATGAGAAATTTTGAAAATGTTTTCGCTTCATTATTATTATTATTATTAGACTATGATGGTTGTCTTGTTGTGTAGACTCAATTTTTGATGAATGAGAGCAGCGCTAATCATAGGCGTCGCTAGGCTATTTTTAGGGGTGCTGAAGCACCCCTAAATATCATCTCAGCACCCCTGAAAATAAAGTCCTTATTGTGATAATGTGAGATCGTTTAGTGCTCAAAGTAGTGGCGGTTTTTGGCACGGGCGAACCGGGCAGCCACTTAACTTAAAAAATATATAAATAATCCTCTGTGCCGCGAAGCGTTTTTCTGTTTTCTATCATTTCACTGTGTGGGGAATTGGCAGATCAGCGCCCCCAGCAGCTGCAGGCGCCCTGCTTGCTGAGAGAGGTCAGCCCCCCCTACTTTCACAATGAAATGGACTAGTCCGTCCCACAGTGCGCCGCCAAAGATAAACAAACGGTGACAGGAGAAATGGGAAGTACACGGAGACGGAGAAAGACGAGTCTAAACGGTCTAAACCTTTCTGTTATGTCAATGGTCTAAACGCCAAAATGAAAAAAAGTTACCCAAGCGGCTCAAATAAAAGAAAAAAGCGAAAAGACATGTTTTCGGGAGTAGCAGGACCTTCATCAGCTCTACTTTGGTAGCCTACACAATGCATTCTCTGTTGATTAGTTGATTACATTTGCCTTCTGGTTGACAGCACAAAGGAGCGAGGAGAATAGAGAGGGAGAAGGGCAGAGAGAGCAAGATGAACAAGGGGAGAAAATGGCTAGGTAGCCTATAAGACATGTATATAGTAGGACTACTGTGTTTTATTTTCTCTTTTATTTGAAGATTATTTTCTAGTTGATTACAAAATGTTTTGACTGTGATTGTCAGTGATAGGACGGAGGGAAGGAGATAGAGGGAGAGAGATAGAGGGAGGGAGAGAGAGAGAGAGAGAGAGAGAGAGAGTGGACAAAGAGAGGGACCTGGAAGAACCAGGTGAGAAAGTGGACATATATTATACGGGCAAAAACACTTAAAATATTCCATTCACATTATATTTACATATGCATTTCATGGAGGACTAGGCTCTTAAGAAAAAGAGATGTTGTGTTTCCCCATCTGGTTCAGAGGCATTATTAGATTAAATGAAAAAGTTGAAAATCAACAGCAGAAAAAAACATGAATAATCTTGTCTAAAAATATGTTAAGGCTTATTTTACCATTTAAGGTATGTGCAGGGGTGTTCAGCTATGAATTCTAGCATATTTTTGGGCACTCAGTCCCTCCCCCCAGTCCAACACCCTTGGGTATGTGTGCTGCAATAATCATGCTTTGTAGTTTCCATCTTTTTTCACAGCAGATGCCTTAAATCTGTTGATAGTTTGTCATAATTGCATATCTCAATCTGTCTATTTCTTTCCCCAAAACTCACAAGAAGTCATGACTTAAGGGTTTAAAACAAAAAAAAATCTTACGGGAGCATGCCCCCAAACTGCTATCAACTTTTCATTAGGGGCTGAGCACCCCCAAAGGTCAGATCCTAGAATCGCCCCTGGCGCTAATCTCCTGTGACCACTTCATAATAAAAGTCAACTTGTGTTTCGCCACAAGTCCCTGCTGAGCACACTCCTCTCAGAAAACCCCCGTATCGTTCCAAACTGTGGAACCACAGTCCATTGACATATCCATGTCCATTGACATATATATAAATATGCATGGGTCTCATTGATGTCCAAATGATTTCCGGGTATGCAGCCGCTTACTACCTACGATCGCTTCCGGGTCACGAAAAAAATGAATGAGGAATAAGATTTATACACACAATTTAATTTCCGAGTTCCATCTACAAACACATCAAAGAAAATCGGATAACGAAATAGTTTTTCGTTTTCCGTTTTTTAATATCAAAACAAAAAACGAATAATGGGTTGTTTTCCGTTTTTTGTTTTCCTATTTATTAATGGTAATTGGGAAACTGGCCGTTTCTCGTTTTTGTTTTTTTCCTTTCAAAACGAAAATCCGTTGTCCGCAACGTACACGGACCGTACACAGACCGTCTTCCTTGGCCTTTTTTCAAAAATAGTTGCGTGGAAACCAAGGGGTTAAGGGTCTGTCAACAACCCGATTATTTAGACGTCACTTTGACAGAGAATAACTTTACATCTGAAGCGTTTAAAGACTCTATTTGTCCGTTGTTTATTTCTAAAGAAACACAACAATGTATAAAAGGCTCCATTACCTCGTAGCTCACGTTATGGCTCCGTAGCAGACGCTTTTATAAAAATAGGCTAACGATTGGGTCATAACCACGAGACTTACTGTCACACAGTAGAGGAATTACCGTATAGTACAGGAGAAGCTCACAGGCAGTTTGGACTTCCATTATCTGTTTAGGTTTAATTACTAATGTTAACTAGCATGTTAGTGATCAGTAATTACTAATGTTAACTAGCATGTTAGTGATCAGTAATTACTAATGTTAACTAGCATGTTAGTGATCAGTAATTACTAATGTTAACTAGCATGTTAGTGATCAGTAATTAGCCTGCGTCTATGTTATCTCCTTACATATACCTACACTCTCCGTCTCTGTGAGATTGGGAATGATTGAGATTTCTCTCTCACAGCTACCAGAAGACTTCACACTTTCAGACACGTTGCTCACGTCACATCTACGTCTTCAAGCTCAGTTGGAGGCTGCTCAGTAACACTCAGCCAGCACCGGGAAAGAGACTTGTAGTATAATTCACTGGTCTCGTACAGAGACACGGGGTCTGGTGGTCCATTTTATATATGTCAGTGGTGGAAATGGATCCATTTGAAAAAAGGACTCAACACGCATACTTCATATGCCAGGCCTATAGGTGGTGCTACAGAAATTCACCAAGAAACGGAGAAGAAGAGGCAAACAGGCAGTATATTTTGTCCTATTAACCCTAATACGCTCAATTAGGACTGTGCAATTAATCAAAATTGAATCGTGATTATGATTTTGGCTCCCAATGATCACAAAATCACTTATTTTCTCTTGTTCTGTTGAAAAAATAAAGTTTAAATAGTAAAAGTATTAAGGCAAATTTCACAGTTGTGTTTTTTCACTGTTGATTTATTTAACTTTTTCCACTGTTTTTTAAGTTCAAGAATTGCAACATCTTTCCAGAAGTCAACGAGTCATCGTGTTAAAAAATGATTCCAGGCCCCACCAGATATGCTGTCAGCCATGTCCACGACATAAAATAAGCATTTGAGCTTTACATGACACCAAAAGTTGAAAAAAGATATACTTGAGATGACAAATTTAGAGGGAAGTTGTGTGTATGTGGACAGTTGGAAAGAGTATACAAGTCAAAAAGTGAAGCAACAGCAAGCCTTTGGGATGCTGAAACTGGAAGGGCAATATTTCCAGCCACTATGTCTCTGAAAACATTCAATGTTTTCGTGTCAACATTTTCTAGTTGCCAGTTTAGGCTATAAACATAGACATTTGTTAAAAGGACCCCAAGGATAACAGATGTTAGTAAATAAGGGTTAAAAAAAGTGCATCTTCAGGCAGTGCGTTTACAGAAGGGGTCATCAACTAAATTTTTCCAAGGGCCAGAATTGTTTTAAGCAGACACTCCGGGGGCCGGACTTTCAAATAAAGAACATAAAATTAATTTATACCTAATACACCTATTCATGTTTGAAATGTTCACTTTCTTTTCTCAGTAGAGCTGTGGTGGTGCTGTAAGTGTTTTTGCATAGTGCTTTCATTCTTTTTTGGTGTCATGTAAAGCTCAAATGCTGATTTTATGTCGTGGACATGGCTGACAGCATATCTGGTGGGGCCTGGAATCATTTTTATCACATTAGTAGCACTAAGTCTACTCTGTTGTTCAAGTGGGGAGAGGGACAATAATAATTTCCCATTTTTGGAAGGTAACTTGTCTGCTGGTGGTTGAGAGACAACAGATGGGTCAACCCCAAGAGTCTCATTGTCTTCAGAGGAGGATGCCTCATAATCAGGGTCCTCCTCAACATTATCCTCAGTCTCGGACACATTCTCCTCTTTGTCACTTTCAGTGTCAAAGAGTTGTGACAAAACTTTGCTGACAGAAAACCTTTTCTTGCAGGCCATTTTCAAATGAAAGTGAGTGTACAGAGAGAGCACATCGCACACCAAGAGAAATGGTTTAGAAGGCAGCGGTGCCTGCGTGTGAGCTTTTATATGTTCACCCCTCCCCTGTGTATCATGTGATACAAACCATCCCTGCGAGAACCATATTTTCCCTCCCTCAGAGTGCAGGAACAATATTTTTCCTCCCTCTCAGAGGGTGGGTGCGTGGGTGCATGTGTGGGGTGGGGGGAGGGGAATTGATGATTGTGAAATTGCAACAGCCTGCCTGAAAAAGTGACCTCAATATCAGCCAAAACAATCTCAGCAAATTTATGTAAAATGTTCATATTTTCTATGTTTTTTACAGCTAAAACAGTCTGGGGTCAAATTGACCCTAAGGAACACCGATGCGTACAAAATGCATACAGGACATTGAAAATATATCATCATGTTAATTTTTATGTTTACCCAGTTGTCCCAATTAAATTAGGAAAAGTCATTCAATATGAAGCAAAAAAAATTATGTCAAGCACTTTTTTAGAGATGTTAAACATTAAATGGGGTCAAGTTATAAACAGTTGTTAAAGAAATGAATTGTAAACTAACGTACCTTGTGCCTCTAACAGCCAGGTGCTAAAACAATATCACTTTTTGCCGTTTTCCTTCGCTCAACCTACTTTTTTCTTCTCGTTTGTGGCTGCATGTTTACTTCCGGATTCGGAGTTTTTCTAAATAAAAGCATTAGCGTCAAAAAATAAATAAATAACTAATGAGACAATATTTGGGTCATTTACACCTTCTCTGGAAACACTTGTCTCATGTCATCAAATGTCCCTGGATTGACCAATTTGCATACTTTCCAAATTTGTGAAACGTGGAGGAATCTGCTCCAAGATGTTATCATGGATGGCCATGTACAGATTTCTGTAGCGCTCTTGGGGATCCTGCAATTGGGTCAGATGGCGCTTTCTCATGGGCAAAAAATTCTGGTCCTGTAGAAAGGCATTCTCTATGGGCCTCCTCCCTGCATCCACAGCTATTCATTCTAGCATCTTTTTGGGCCCTCCTCACATGAGGGCCCTGGGTACTCAGTCCCCTTTCCCCCCACTCTAGTCCGACGCCTCTGGGTGTGATGTGAGATCTGCTGCTTTGATATAAACAACTTCGGAAAGCCCCCTCTGACCTCTTGTCTTTGAAAAATGCAAGAAGAGACTCAATTATTTTCTTGCTGTAAAGAACCTCCATCGCCCTCTGCTGGACAATATCAAAAACGACATAAGTCTCAGAGAAGATTTGTCCATATGTATACAAGATATGAACCCACTGGGAGGGGGGTTTGGGGGGAGCCAATTATCTTGTTGGCCTGTTTTATTATTCGTGCATGTTTATTTTTGTGTTGGATGGGGGGCGGCATTGTACCAGACTGAGATGTTGAAAGTGAGTATGGATTTGTTGAGTGATCGGTAAACCACGGTTCAAATGTCCCTGCTGACACTAAAAGCTCTAAGTTTCCTCAACAGGAATTTACTATTTTGCTTTCAGGGAGTCTTTACATACTGTAAACCAGGGGTCACCAACCTTTTCTAAACTGAGAGCTACTTCATGGGTATTGAGTCATACGAAGGGCTAACAGTTTGATACACTCTTCTGAAATAACAAATGTGCTCAGTTTGCCTTTAGTTATATATGACTATTAATGATTAGTGATAGTTATATATGATTATTAATAATTAATGATACTCATCTATGTGAAGACACTGATCATGTTAATGATTTCTCACAATAATTATCAACAGTGACTTAACAAGGTGGGAAACTGATAATGTCAATATTCAATTTTATTTTTAGAACAGGCCTGAGGGCTACTCATGTGGTCCTGGGGGGCTACCTGGTGCCCGCGGGCACCATGTTGGTGACCCCTGCTGTAAACTGTCATGTGAGTGGAATCCAGCTAATTTGGCAGCTAAACTAAACAAGAAACTGCATTACCTGCAGAGAATGAGTGTGAATGCATCTCATAGCCTATGTCTTTGAAAAATTACCCCCATTAATTAGGTCACAAAAATTTTAATCCCCCCCAAAAGTCCATGCTGACACTAAACGCTCTAAGTATCTTCAACAGGTGCGCTGCATGAGGGTACATCAGTGGTGGTGGTTCCAAAATAATTCCTTCGTTAATAATTCGTTACACAGAACTTCATTATATTAAATATTAATCAAAAGGATTCACACCTTCACAAAATCCAGACATTTAACACTGTATACAAAACTCACACCCCACTTTAAGTCAGATCTTACAACAAGGAAAATGGGTTAAATACTGACAAGTTATAAGCTACTATATGTCCTAGGTATCTGTGTTCAAACACACAACCCATTGGAGTCCAGATATAACGTGTCATGGTATTAATGATTATGTATTGATTGTCTTGGAATTCGTGGTGTTTTAAAGTGAGATCCTTTTTTGTCTGAGGTTTTTAGTGTGAAAAAAGCAAGTACATTGTTTCATCCAAACAGGAAATAGCTGATAATTCAGCCACGCCATTGCAAAGGGCAATGACTAGAATTAGGAGGAAAGACTGTTTTTATTGAATAATATATACATAGGCCTATATTATGCCAATGAGAAATAACTTTATACTTCATAAACGACCAAATTTCTCTCTTTCTCTCCCAGTGACCCTCTCTTTCTGCTTGAGCAGCACTGGTTGGAGCCTGAAAATATTTTAAGCAAATTAATAACATAACTAATTCCACTGGTGGGACTGTTGAGCTCTGTTTCAGACCGATACCTCCGGTTCAGGCTGGTCCTCATCCTCAACACGGACCTTTTTCACTGTAAGAGTAAAGAAATGACAAGCCCTGCTGGCTTCTTGCCTTGTGTGTGTGTGTGCATGTGTTCATGTCTTTGTCTGTTTGTCCGATTGTTGGTCTGCTATGTTTCTAGTGTACATTTTAGCTTAATAGTACTTTTTACCAAAGGTATTGTAATTGTTATATTGTTATGTAAATATGTAATTTTACTCTCTTTTAGGGTGACTTTTACCATCTGTCTAGGGATAGCAGATGAAAAATAGCCTTATGGCTAACTCTGCATGGCATATTGACAAAATCAAACATTTATTTATTCATAGATTTAACTTTATTTGAGTCACAGCTGCTACACACTGGGCCCTATTCTAACGACCTGTAACCCAAGTATTAAATGCAAGTAGCTTTGTGGACGGATCTTGGGCGCTGTTGCTATTATACCGGCAGGATGACTCTTGCGCCCGTGCAAATCTAAAATGGGTTGGTCTGAAGTAGCTACATCACATAGGTTTGGTTTGGGCATATTGTGCAATAAACCAATCAGAGCGTTATCTCACATTCCCTTTAAAAGCAGGCGTGCTTGTTCCATGGTGGATTGCTATTATGATGGCGGATTTACCAGGCGGCATCGGCACATGCTGTTCAACATCACATCACATCTCTAAACTAAAAAAGAAACTACATTTCCTGCAGAGAATGAGTGTGAATACATCTCATATATTAGGCTACTGCAGTTAATAGGTCGGTAGGTGGGTCCTGAGAACGTTTGAATCTTAATCTGAGTCATCACAAACCGAGGAATTTCCGCTGACTTGTTCTTTAGTTAGTGAACGCAAGAAAGTAATTTCACTGTTAACGTTGTGCTGTAAACGTCATGTGTATATTATTAATGCAGGAGTCTCTACGTAGACATGTTTGTCAGGTTCTAGTTTACACATATGGAATTATGTACTTAACAAAAAAGTGTGAAATAACTGAAAACATGTCTTATATTTTAGATTCTTCAAAGTAGCCACCCTTTGCTTTTTTATTAATAAGGGAAATAATTCCACTAATTAACCCTGACAAAGCACACCTGTGAAGGTAAAACCATTTCAGGTGACTACCTCATGAAGCTCATTGAGAGAACACCAAGGGTTTGTAGAGTTATCAAAAAAAGCAAAGGGTGGCTACTTTGAAGAATCTAAAATATAAGACATGTTTTCAGTTATTTCACACTTTTTTGTTAAGTACATAATTCCATATGTGTTCATTCATAGTTTTGATGCCTTCAGTGAGAATCTACAATGTAAATAGTCATGAAAATAAAAAGGAAACGCATTGAATGAGAAGGTGTGTCCAAACTTTCGGCCTGTACTGTATATAGCACACAAGTTCACACAGTAAAAACAGGCAATTGACCACCTAGGCCCACAAAGCTACCAAATGTTGAGGTGTTTTCATCCGAGAGACGCTGTGATTGGTGGATAGGGTATGGAGCAGGGGACTGACAGCAACATAACCAATCACACTGTGACAGACGCTCCACCTTAGCACCAACTGCAATGTTTAATTTTAAATGAATGTATCCTACTGGCAGTCTGGGACACGTGGGTGCTCGAGCTCTGGAGCACCCACGGTATCGGCGCCTATGTGCGGTGGAGGAAATGAGGCTCGTGCATGTGCGCCCACTTCTACAGTGACTGAGATTTATAAAACAAACATTAGTAGCAGTAGCAGTGATTGGTTAGTGTTCAGTTACGACATAATGTGTTTGCACATGTGAGGAGTGTGTGTGTGTGTGTGTACCCGTTTTACTATATTCGTGGGGTCCAAAAACCGGGGACTACAGTATACTTGTGGGGTCTGCACAGCCTTGTGGGGACCAAAATGCTGGTCCCCACGAGTTTAAAGGGCTGTTTGAGGGTTAAGACTTGGTTTTAGGATTAGGGTTAGAATTAGGTTATGGTTAGGGTGAGGGTAAGGGATAAGGTTAGGCATTTAGTTGTGATGGTTAGGGTGAGGGTAAGGGTTAAGGTTAGGGTTGTGATGGTTAGGTTAGGGTAAGGGTTTTAGTTGTGATGGTTAAGGTTAGGGTAAGGGTTAAGGTTAGGCATTTAGTTGTGATGGTTAAGGTTAGGGTAAGGGTTAAGGTTAGGCATTTAGTTGTGATGGTTAAGGTGAGGGTAAGGGGCTAGGGAATGCATTATGTCAATGACAAGTCCCCACAAAGATAGTAATACAGACATGTATGTGTGTGTGTGTGTGTGTGTGTGTGTGTGTGTGTGTGTGTGTGTGTGTGTGTGTGTGTGTGTGTGTGTGTGTGTGTGTGTGTGTGTGCGCCCTGGTAAATAAGTGTAGCATTTCGATTGGTTGTATTTAGAAAAGGAAAGCAAGTCACTTCATGTTAGATGTTAGTGTCTTAGGTAGAGAGTTGTGTGTGGTGTTTTGAAAAAAGTGATTTATGAGATTGAAAACCGAGAAATAGCTTAAGGTTTTTGGAGATTTGCTGTGTAGCTTTTCACTTTGAGTGAGAGGTTTCAGAAATCGTGTGAAATGAAAAGATTGTGTGTTTGTAAACAGTTGGAAATAAACTGTAATAGGCGTATCTCTTTCTTATTTTTTAAACCATGTTTTTATTCAAGAAAGATAAGACAATAAAGATCCATTAATTTAGGTACAGTGTCTTGATTTCTGTTCACCACCCACATTATCAAGAAAAGAAAAGCTAAATATTAAAATTAGAGTAGGATGCGGGTGAGGGAGGGACCGATTCTCACTTTGAGTAAAGCTGACGTCAGGCAGCAAGGCAGACTTGCATACTGGGTAGTAGGGGGGGGGGCGATGCTGGGATTTTTGGTATCCATCTGATACCAGCACTCATCTTGGTATCGATACTACTGGGCAGAGCTGTTAGGGCCTTATATTATCTGGGGGGGGGTTAAGCTTCTCAAAGTACAACAACAACAGATCCCATATTTTAATGAATGTGTCAGTTGATCCTCTAGAGCAGGGGTGTCAAACTCAACTTCCCTAAGGGCCACACTAGAAAATGAGAATCCCATCAAGGGCCAGACATGGAGTATACTGCTTTTGTGTCATGGGAAAAGTCAAATATCTTTGACTGAATTATTGCATGTCTCATATATGTCGAAGAAAATGCCAAAAACGGTTGGAAAAAGCATCAAAAAAACGTTGTGAAAAGTGACAAAAAGTAGGTGGGCCAAAATGTATTGTGAACCTAAATGTAGATAGGGGCCGGATCAAAATTAGCAAGGGGCTGGATTTGTTTGACACGTGTGCTCTAGAGAAATACTTAATGTTTTCTAATTTCAGGAATAGCATCAGGTCGTTAAGCCAGACTAACTTTTTTTCGGTTGCTAAACGACAGTTGGCACATCTGGAGCCACGTGTGCTAAACTCTAACTCCAGTCTGCACAGCAGCAGTTCATGTGGACCAAACTCTAGTTGGTTTTTCATGCCTGCTTGAACACAGTTTTCAAAACTCTACACACTTATCCCATAACTTTAACCACAACATGCACAACACTGTAAATTTACAGCACTTTGTTCAGATGGTAACACACTGCTGTCAACACTGTTAACCTCACATTCAAAACAGAATAGATTTCAGTCTGGTGCCTATCAAACACTGCTGATTGGGATTTTAGCTGAAAGCCTAAGTAGGTGTCTTGTTTTAGACTAGTTAGTGAACATATAGGCTACGATATTTAGACAGAGAAAGATCAGAAAGCCTTTTTAGGTATACAAACACCAAATAAGAATGAAACAATTATACATTGTACCGTTTGAGAGAAACAGGTAAAAGAGCAAAGATACCAGCATGTCCAGGTTAGATGTCTGAGGTTATATATACAATATAAAACACTATATCTTTTCTATAGTAAAACTGCGTTCTTACTGTTTTTCAGAAAGTAATGGAGGTGAAAGCAGGTGAAGCACCACATTCATTAGTATTTAGAGATGATGCAGACATCCAATGTGATGAAGAGAACTTGCCACATGATGCTGGAGAGAGGAAGTATCAGTCACACTATTCTTTGTAATGTGCATTTAGTTGTTGTCCAGTAATTCCATAAATTACTAGAGACAGAATACTATATTGAAGCAAACTGCTGGTTTTCATTCCTTCTTGTTTACCTTACTTAAAACTTGGTATATTATAAAATCTATATCTGTTACTTAAATAAACTGTTGAGTAGTGTGAAGTCACTCAAATTGTGAGAAAGTTTGTAATTTCTGCACTGGTGTTTGATGCTAGTGTGTTTACTCTCAGTGTGTTCAGAGTGACAGTGTGTGTGTGTGTGTGTGTGTGTGTTTACACTTTCTAAAATGGGAGGATTGTTCTTTACTTTTAATAATTTAACTACATTTTCCTGATGATACTTACACACTTTTACTGAAGTAACATTTTCAATGCAGGACTTTAACTTTACAGTGTGGTATTAGCACTTTTACTGCAGTAATAAAGGATCTGAATACTTCTTCCACTGCTGCATAACCTACAGGAAACATGGTGCTCAATACATTAATCAACTTACTGTACAAAGACTCATAATAAGACTGAAGTATCCATCATCTGAATTCATGATAACTCCTAAATATCAACTAGAAGCTGACAAACATGTCTACGTAGAGACCACTGCATTAATAATATACACATGACGTTTACAGTACAACGTTAACAGTGAAATTACTTGCTTGCGTTCCACAACTAAAGAACGAGTCAGCAGAATTTCCTGGCTTTGTGATTACTCAGATTAAGATTCACACGTTCTCAGATCACACGTTTGTCATTATAGGAAATTTTTGGATATACCATGTACACACGGGCGCCGATGGCACCGTGGGTGCTCCGGAGCTCGAGCACCCACGGATAATACCGAGCACCCACATGTGCCAGCCTGCCAGTAGGCTACCTTCATTTAAAATGAAACGTTGAAGCTGTTGATGCTAAGTGGAGAGTCTCTCATAGTGTGATTGGTTATGTTGGTGGTGAAAAGTGCATATATATATATATATATATATATATATATATATATATATATAAATATATATATATATATATATATATGATAGAGAGTTGTGATTAGTGTTTTGAAAAAAGTGTTTTATGCAATTGAAAACTGAGTGAAAGGCTGAGAAATAGCTTCTGGTTTTGGAGACTTGCTGGGTAGTTTTGCACTTTGAGTGAGAGGTTTCAAAAATCGTGTGACATGGAAATATTGTGTGTGTAAGCAGTTGGAAAACAATATAACAATACATTGTTATGTCACATTATGCTTTTTTTAATTTTCCCCTTTCCTTTCTTGTGTTATATATCTTTTTTGTGCACGTTGTAGGTTTACAAAGTAAAAAAGCCCAAAGTCCCCCCCCAAAGGGACTTACCATCTCCACCAGAAAACACTGTTCACACACTGCTCCAAACAGCTCTACTGTAGTCCAGCCTTTACTTCAGAGACAAACGTGGTCACTTTGTAACACGTTATAATGCTCACCTAGCTGCTAGCGTGGTACGCCCTCATACTCTGCTCCTGACTGGCTAGTAGTCCTTACCTAGCTACTGTCAGGGCCCTCATACTCTGCTTCTGACTGGCTAGTAGTCCTTACCTAGGTACTGTCAGGGCCTCATACTCTGCTCCTGACTGGCTAGTAGTCCTTACCTAGGTACTGTCAGGGCACGCCCTCATACTCTACTCCTGACTGGCTAGTAGTCCTTACCTAGCTATCGCACATGTGTGACTCCCAACAAAGATGGAACCGAGAGAGCTCAACACACAGGGTGAAAAGAGGAGCTGCAGTAATGTGCAGTACAACAAAAATATGGTGTTTTTTTAAAATTAAACCATGTAAACCTATTCTGGTACAATCTCTAAATACAATTATGAACCTGAAAATGAGCAGAATATGGGCGCTTTAAACCTTTTGTTATAGGCTACTTACAGTAATCTTTCATACAAAGGAAAATAATCAGACCAGTAACAAAGTTTAATGCTTAAACTAACTTTGAACACATATCAGTAACACCAGCGGCGGGACTACATTCATACTATGCTTAGGCCTAAGTGGACCCTCAAATATTCTTCACGAGCAGAATCAGTATTTTTGCACGTAGGAAAAAAGTTTAAGACAATTCAACTCACCGTTTGTCAGCCTTCCCGCTCGTGTCTCACTGAAAATGAATGATAGGCGCGTCCATCGCTCCCCTCCCCGTCTGAAAAGACCTTCAGTCGGAGCGGAGCTGTAGGTGATGTTTGTGGGGAAAAGACTTAATCAGTTACGGAACAGAAAGTGGATTTTTTTGCGAAAATGTGGACCTATACAGTTACGTCTCCTTGCTGCTGCTGCTGCTGCCGGTTTGAGACGTTTACGAGCGGATTATTGAGACCGAACTGAAGAGAAACAGAACCAGTCGTTGTCATCTCTTAACATCTAGTTTGGGGAAGCTGCCGGTGGTGTTTTCGGTCTGATATGGGACTATTTTTAATGGACTTTGGTGCGTATAAGATGCTTTCCGATATGGCTGTGTTTGACGGGGATCATTTCCGCATACTGATGCCGGAGATAGAGAGAGGGGAGGCGGACACAGACAGATGCGAAGCGGCCTCTCTACCTCCAGCTCATCCCAAGACCGCATACAGGACAGCAACATAGAATACACAGAATACCAATGAATGGTAATATTTTAGACAGATTATGATTAAGATTATACAGTCAGAACTCCATTGAGTATTTTGGATATTCTGTGATTTAGATGGGATCTGCTTCCAACTTTAAATGCAGGAATCATGTCATAGCCTAAATGATTCACAACGTCCCATCAGGCATGCATGTTCATCTTTCTACCCCGCCCTCTCGTATTTACTGTGATCATACAGTCCTATTTCGACATCACTGTGACGTTACCTGAGCTATAAATACCTCCATCTCTCGTTTTTCAGTCTCTTTTTCCAAGAACACTGCAAAGCTGAACATCCAGGTGAGTAGCCTAAAATGTATTCTTACATTATGCTGCATCTATGTATCCTATCTGACGCTTTAGTCCACAGCGACTTAACTGTTTGGATGAAAAAAACATTGCATTAATAATAATAATAATAATAATAATAATAATAATAATAATAATAATAATAATAATAATAATAAAGCAGTTATAGCCTGCATCAACTTGAACAAACATGCTAAACCTCTCAAAGTTCTCCGTTTAGAAAATAGTTTTTATTACTTCGGTCAAGTTGAAAAGACATTCACAGATTTTTCCAACTTTACCGAAGTAGTACTGGCGTTATTGGCGATATGTGCCTCATTGCTGAGCCAGTAACTGTATGTTTAGAGCACAGAGAACTTTATTTTGCAAGCACATTACATTACATTTTGAACAGAAATAAAAAAAGATTTTCATGAAAAATGAAAACAAAAACCTATTCCGTGCTCAGTAAATGCATTTGCATGTTTGCTATAATCCATATTAACTAACTAAAGTAATTATGTGTGCACCGGCGGGGTACGAATAGTATTAATTTCTAATTGCACCAGGGTACGAATAGCATTCATTTCTAATTGCACCAGGGTAGGAATAGCCTCACCCTTAAATACATCTTGCACAATCATTGGTTCAAAAAACTAATTTATGGTGAAATATCACTGAAACGTTACTTTAGATCAGCCACACACAAGCTACCCATAGTTTCACTGGGTCATTGTTCGTACAATCATTAAATATTGTAGTACAAAATAGGTGATACATGTTTCATTATGGCACTATACATAAGTAAATACATCCCTGTAAAAGTACTCCAGGAGTAGAGAGAATACTACAGACCAATAGGAGTAGGAGTATATATATATATATATATATATATATATATATATATATATATATATATATATATATTATTTTTTTAACCTTGATTTATACAGGTCGTCGATTGAGAACAAATTCTCATTTGCAAGGAGAACGTATATATATACAGTACAGGCCAAAAGTTTGGACACACCTTCTCATTCAATGTGTTTCCTTTTTATTTTCATGACTATTTACATTGTAGATTCTCACTGAAGGCATCAAAACTATGAATGAACACATATGGAATTATGTACTTAACAAAAAAGTGTGAAATAACTGAAAACATGTCTTATATTTTAGATTCTTCAAAGTAGCCACCCTTTGCTTTTTTTGATAACTCTGCAAACCCTTGGTGTTCTCTCAATGAGCTTCATGAGGTAGTCACCTGAAATGGTTTTACCTTCACAGGTGTGCTTTGTCAGGGTTCATTAGTGGAATTATTTCCCTTATTAATAAAAAAGCAAAGAATTAAGAATCTAAAATATAAGACATGATTTCATAATCCCCGCATTTTCGTTGCAAAAAAGTCCCATAATATATCTTAGCAGAAAGTTGAAAAATGTTGCGTTTACTTCACACAAGAGTAGCAATTTTCCCCTGTTGCCATGGGAACGTTATGAAGTGATGTAATTACGGGACGTGAACGTCATCGAAAAGCAGGGTGTTGGGGGGTGTCGGTACACGATCCGTTCTGCGCATGCGTGAGATAATGGTGTTGTACCGAGGATACGACCTGCACTATATGTTGCACGCTAGGCTATGGTTAGCCTCCACCAGGAAGCTAACGTTAGTTTAGCTAACAGCTAATTCGGCTAACCGCTAGCTGACAGCTAGATTCAGTCTAAAATAACATTAAGTCAAACTTAATGGGAGAAGCAGGCTACAGCTACATTAAGACTTTACAGTACCGTATTTTCCGGACTATAAGTCGCTCTGGAGTATAAGTCGCATTTATTTAGAAATGTATTTTTTTTTTTTTATCTGTCAACTACACAATAGCACACAGAACAACAGGCTGAATACGGTAGGTGTCCTGTATGTTAACGTAACACATTAACACTTATTGAACTATACAATAGCACACAGAACAACTAGCTACCAGGGCGACTTAAAAAGCGCGACTTATAGTCCGGAAAATACGGTAATAACCGTAAAGACAAGTATTGAGTGATTGTATTTTAAATGAGCACAAGTAAAGTAGAACTGTCGTAACAGCTGGCATATACGTTAACGTTTATTTTCAAGTTTTATTTTGAGGGTCTTTTTAAAGTTATTACATGCTGTCTCAGCTAGCGGTTAGTCGAATTAGCTGTTAGCTAAACTAACGTTAGCTTGGCTGTCGACCGGAAGCGTGGAACAGATCGTGCAGTGTCGTAAATCCTCGTACAACAACGCATGCACGAACATTTTGCGCATGTGCAGAACGGATCGTGTACCGACAAGGAGGTTAAATCTGACATGTACTTTGAGTCTCTTAAGTTGGTATCCAATAAGAAAGCTATCTTAATATCTGATGTCTTTGTTTAAGTGCTCTTGCTGTCTATATTATTAACGAATTTTGAAAGTCTTTCTCTTTTGTATCTTTTATTTCCCTCTGTTTAGACTATTATTTTTATTTTTACTTTCATATTATATTATTTGTATATATTTTTGTATCTTATTTGTTTATGTATTGCGATGACTGAATATCTGGGGTGGGGGGGAAATCACATTTTTTTTCTCTTTTTCACCAAACCGCAATTTTCGCAATTTCCCGCAATTTCATCGCATAAAATTGCATAAATATCCCGCATATTCCATCGCATTTTTTAAGAAAACGTGCTGCATAATCAAGGATTTTTGCCCGCAGCAATCACAAAAAAACTCCCCATTTTTCTGGAAGGAGTGTATTCCCTGCTGGCGTAACAGCACTTTAGATGACTTTTCTCAAAAACCATGTAGGCCTACTAGCTTCTCCAGTCAGTGCCCTTGATCAAGGCATTGGCTCAGACCTGGAGTTGGTCCCCGGGCGCTGTGATTGGCTGCCCACAGCTCCCTTGAGGGATGGGTTAAATGCAGAGAATGGATTTCGCTACGTGTATGTGACAATAAAGTACCTTTACCTTTCTCCTGTCCCCTGTTTTTCTCAGTATGGACTGCTTCCGCTCATATGACCAAGCTGCACAGAGAGCCTCCCTGCTCTATGACAGCAACCATGATAATGGAGCTCTGTGGACCAGGACCAATCAGGACGCCCCCCTCCCCCTCTGTTCCTCCTCCCATCCTCCTGACTCCAGCTGCCTGGTCTGTACCAACCAGACGGTCTTCGTGGTGTGCCGTAACCTAACCAAAGGGGTCAAAGTGATGATGGAGGCTGGAACAGACCAGGTCTTCATCTCAAAATCTGGTAAGAATCTCACAGATATCTCCACCCTGATACAGTCTGAGTCCACTGAGGCTACATCTACAGCTACATCTTCATCTACATCTACATCTACATCTATATCTACATCTACATCTACATCTACATCTACATCTACATCTACATCTATATCTACATCTACATCTACATCTACATCTACATCTATCATCTACATCTACATCTACATCTACATCTACATCTACATCTACATCTATATCTACATCTACATCTACATCTATATCTACAGCTACATCTATATCTAGAGCTACATCTACATCTACATCTACATCTATATCTACATCTACATCTACAGCTACATCTATATCTAGAGCTACATCTACATCTACATCTACATCTATATCTACATCTACATCTACATCTACATCTACATCTATATCTACATCTACATCTACATCTATATCTACATCTACATCTACAGCTACATCTATATCTAGAGCTACATCTACATCTACATCTACATCTATATCTATATCTACATCTACATCTACATCTTCATCTACATCTACATCTACATCTACATCTATATCTACAGCTACATCTATATCTACGTCTACGTCTACCTAAACAAACACGTTTAGAAACACTGCTGCCCCCGTTTTGGATTGGAGATTCAGGGGTTGTAACAAAAATACTCTATATATATATATATATATATAGTCATATATAGTTAAAGACGATGAGCTCTGTTTTCTTCCAGAATGCCCTGAGCCTCCCCCTGTCGGTAAGTTTCCTTTACTGCTTTACTCTTTCTCTCTGATAGTACAAACCTCTGGCTCCAGATGTGTTCAACTCTGTGTAGCTGCACGACTGATACTGTTCACACACACAGTCAGAGTTATGCAGACATGTTCCCTCTGTCAGATTCATAAGGAGGCACGTACGCCTAATGTTTGTTTTATAAATCTCAGTCATTGTAGAAGTGGGCGCACATGCACGAGCCTCATTTCCTCTCCCACAGGTAGCTAGGAACGCATGTAGAGACTATTGCTGCCGGGCTTTGAAGCCTAATTTACAAATTGGCCAAAACAGTGGAGTTACATCTTCAGTGTCCGTCATGTGATGCCCTCTGAACCAAAACGACTGAGCACCCTATCTTGCACCCGGCGCAGCGCAAATCCCGACGAAAGAGTGTTTGCTAGTTTAAGACCGACCCAGTTTCCAGCTCTGTCCTCCTCGTGTCTCACTGCTGCTGTCTGTGTCTGACAGACGCTCCACAATCACTGCTGCCCGTTATCATCGCCTCCATCCTCATCTTCATCATCTTCATCATCATCATCATCATCGGGTGGGGTTTCTGTAGGAAACGCTGCTTTAAGTGAAGGTAGGTGTAGTTGTAGCACTGCTGGTTTGCTGAGGTTGTTCCTGAGTCGGCCAAACCTGTCATACATCACCTCTGGTTAATAAAGGCGCTCTAAGCGATGTCACGTGTTTTTAAGGCAACATTTTTTTCTCACATACAGCAAACATCTCCTCACTATCTGCTAGCCGCCTGTCCCCTGAACACACTGTAAAAAACATCTCCTCACTATCTGCTAGCCGCCTGTCCCCTGAACACACTGTAAAAAACATCTCCTCACTATCTGCCTGTCCCTGAACACACTGTAAAAACATCTCCTCACTATCTGCCTGTCCCCTGAACACACTGTAAAAACATCTCCTCACTATCTGCTAGCTGCCTGTCCCTGAACACACTGTAAAAACATCTCCTCACTATCTGCTAGCTGCCTGTCCCCTGAACACACTGTAAAAACAACACTATCTGCTAGCTGCCTGTGAAAAACTGTAAAAACATCTCCTCACTATCTGCTAGCTGCCTGTCCCCTGAACACACTGTAAAAAACATCTCACTATCTCACTATCTGTAAAAGCTGCCTGTAGCCCCTGAACACACTGTAAAAAACATCTCCTCACTATCTGCTAGCTGCCTGTCCCCTGAACACACTGTAAAAAACATCTCCTCACTATCTGCTAGCCGCCTGTCCCCTGAACACACTGTAAAAAACATCTCCTCACTATCTGCTAGCTGCCTGTCCCCTGAACACACTGTAAAAACCAGCTCCTTCTTGTCAGTTATTGGCTGGAACACTGTTTGTTATGTTTGGTGGTGCCGGTTGGCAGTTGTTTTTTTTTGCCGTCGGTGGAGCCTGGGCTGTCTACAGAGACTGTGTTTTTTTACAGTGTGTTCAGGGGACAGGCAGCTAGCAGATACTGAGGAGATGTTTGCTCTATGTGACAAATAATGTTGTAGCCTAAAAAAACTTGTGACATCTCTTAGAGCACCTTTAATATAAACATTGTTGTTGTGTTTCTTTGCTTGTCTTGAAACTCTGTCAGTGAAACTCTCCTGTGTTCACAGAAATAAAACCCAGACTCACACAGAATCACCCACCATGACTGATGTGGCACCATGAGGGAAACTGAGAGGCATCTTTTCTACTTTTAACATGAACTTTATACTGTAATAAAAATGGATGAAAAGATCTATGAACTGTGAGGGTGATATTTTAATCTATATTCTCTTTTCTTTGACAAACATCTTTAAACTTTTCCTTCACTTACACCATCTACACGGCAGAGTCCCATATAGTGCATCTTATTTTCTATGTTTCAATGTATATGCAATACAACCCTGTCTTTAATGTGAGCTGCACTTTGATTGTTTTTTCTTGCTGTAAAACAATTTATACAAAAACTATCAGAACTTTTTTCACGGACTGAATGTCCTGTTATTGTATATATTCAGAGATCCGTGTTATATGATATATATTTGTTGTAACCCTTTATGTAAATGCATTAATGTCTGCAACATGTTAATGTTCATGGGTGCATCTGTAACATAGTTGAATGGGTTCAGGTTAAATTCTACTAAATCGGAACAACTACGCCATCTACTGTTAAAAGTTGCACCTGCTTCGAGTAGTTGTAGCGCAGCATTATGGGAAATTACTCACAGCAACGTAGGATTTCCAACGAGGTAACATGTCTGTGAATGCTTCAGTTCAAGTTTATTGTCATATGCGTATTAGTACAGAGTACCACAGCATTGAAATACAGTGTGCCTTGGCACTCTTTCAACACCAGTCAATAAGTAACAATTACAAATAAATAACATTTAAAAACATCCAAGCACAGTAAAAAATAGTGACTAAGCTCATAGTAGGAAAAGCACAGGTGTATTTCTAAACCATTACTGATGGCTGCATTCCACTTAGAAGTCCTGGTATTGTTCATGCTGACTCACTGAAATATCTTACTGGGACACTTGATTGAATTGAGCCATCGTTAAGGTTATCAATCTCAACTGTGCTTTTCCTACTATGATAAGTCAACATGTCTGCTGTGAAAAGGCCCATTACCTGCTGGGAGTAAAAACTATCCCTGAAATGGGATATGCACGTTTGGATGCTCTGCAAACATCTCTCTGATGGAAGGTGGGAGAAGAGATTGTGTGCAGGATGACTAGAATCCTGCATAATACCAAAGAGTATAGAATTAACTAAACTAACGAAATACTCTGATAATACCTAGCGCGTCCTTAGTGCTACATTTACCAGTTAATGTTTGGGAGCAGTTCTAGTGGAACCCCAATGATTTTAGATGCAGTTTTGACCACCTTTGTCAAAAAAGTTTTTCCTTGTGTTTGCAGACAATGCAGCCATAACTAGGCCTACTTGAAAAAGCATTTAAGTTTGTTTGGTCAGAGACAATAATTTTCTTAATTTACTTTGGCAATGGGTGTATTTAGTTACCAGATAAAAAAAGAAAGTGCTATCTTTCCAGACAGAGCATGCCAACTGTTGTCCTTTGGGAGGAGCATTCAGTTTACTTCCACTGTAAATGCAGACAAAGGCTGATTAAATTGGTTATCACCAACCTGTGTGACACAAGTTTAAGTCAAATCATGTAATTTTCCAGGTTATCAATGGCTTCGTGTAAATAAAAAAAACCGATCCTGTATAATTGTCCAAATTATGTGCATAATAGACAGCAACGTGGGAATCAGCGCTCTTTATCAGAAATGTGTTTGGCTCTTAAAAGAGCCTTTTTGGGGGGCTGGTCTCCAGCAGTCAGAGAACCTCGGTTGTTTACTTCTTGGCGGGCTTCTCGGTCTTCTTGGGCAGCAGGACGGCCTGGATGTTGGGCAGCACGCCGCCCTGAGCGATGGTAACTCCGCCGAGCAGCTTGTTGAGCTCCTCGTCGTTGCGGACGGCCAGCTGCAGATGGCGGGGGATGATACGGGTCTTCTTGTTGTCGCGGGCAGCGTTTCCAGCCAGCTCCAGGATCTCAGCGGTCAGGTACTCCAGCACGGCCGCCAGGTACACGGGGGCTCCGGCACCGACGCGCTGAGCGTAGTTCCCTTTGCGGAGCAGCCTGTGGACACGGCCGACTGGGAACTGAAGCCCGGCACGAGAAGACCTGGTCTTAGCCTTAGCTCTGGCTTTGCCTCCGGTTTTTCCTCTTCCAGACATTTTGCGATGAGTTTTAGTGATACACTGTGCCAACAACAGCCCAAACCCTCCCTTTTATGTCCACGGAGAGCTCTGAGTTTTGGCGGGCTTGTTGAAAGGATTGCCGCACCAATTAGCAGCGGAGATTCGGCCGGAGGCGGCGCTGAGCCAATCAGCAGCCAGAGGTCTGAAGCAGCGTCACCATCTCAAAGCCGGTCCTCAGTTTAAGAGCTTCCTGTCTCATTTCTTCACATTTGACTATCTAGAGAAATAAGAAACAATGGTCAGGACCGTCAACATTTCGATGTAGTGGTATTATCTGTGGATGTAACATAACACTTTGTTAAAAGTTGAATGAATATGATGTATTTTCTGCTCTGTCTTATACCAACTGCCCTCATGGGTTCATGAGAGAGAGAATATTAATTGTAGTGTTAGGTTCAAACATTTAATTTCAATATAACAAATTACAGCTCGTTATTAAACAAATAATTCAGTCTTCTCTCCCAAGCTTCTTTCTCAAAGCACAACTCAAATAATCCAGCCAACCATTAAACGATTCTTAAACACACAAAGGAGAGAAAATGTGTCTTTCTGTGGCCGTTACTCAGCCGTTGTTCGAGCGGTTAAGTTTGAATTCCTTTTGTCCAATAGTAACTCAGCTAAAGCGCGCGTGTCTCCCTAGACCAATCAGCGCCGCCGTGGCTCCGGCAGTTCCTTTATAAAGCCGCTGTTCTCAGGCTCTCAGCATTCTTTCTTCAGCTGTAAACAAAGAGAAGACAGAGAAAGTAAAATGGCCAGAACCAAGCAGACCGCCCGTAAATCCACCGGAGGAAAAGCTCCCAGGAAGCAGCTGGCCACCAAGGCTGCCCGTAAGAGCGCCCCGGCCACCGGCGGAGTGAAGAAGCCTCACCGTTACAGGCCCGGTACCGTGGCTCTGAGGGAGATCCGTCGCTACCAGAAGTCCACCGAGCTGCTGATCCGCAAGCTGCCCTTCCAGCGCCTGGTGAGGGAGATCGCTCAGGACTTCAAGACCGACCTGCGCTTCCAGAGTTCCGCCGTCATGGCTCTGCAGGAGGCCAGCGAGGCTTACCTGGTCGGCCTCTTCGAGGACACCAACCTGTGCGCCATTCACGCCAAGAGGGTCACCATCATGCCCAAAGACATCCAGCTGGCCCGCCGCATCCGCGGAGAGAGGGCTTAAACTCACCCGGCACCAGACCACACAAACAAAAAGGCTCTTTTAAGAGCCACACACAACCACTTAAAGAGTAAACTGTCCTGTTTTTTAGATTCACTTTTATATAACTTATGCCTTTACTACGCTGTCCTCACTAGTATACAAACTGGGTTCATGATCATTACATATTTACACATTTTAACGTGTTCAGCAATGCAACAAAGTCACGAGTCTGAGCTACATAATATGGCACATTGGCAACACTTGACCTGACCTGACCTCAATCAGAAATGAGACGCACAATAAATATCACCATACTTTTAGGCTTTAAGTTCAAGAGGGAACTCATGACACAAATGACTGTTGGCTCATTTCTCCATAAAACACGTTTGATCACAGCAGCTTTCATTAAACTGCCTCCTCATTTAAGACAAATGCAAACATATAGGCTATATCACAATGAAAGCTATTTAAAACGATACTTACAAAACCCTGCAATATAACCTTTCAAGATGAAGACAAGGCTGTGCAGGTTATGGAAAAATATTCTTGTGTGTGTGTGTGTCTCTCTCTCTCTCTCTCAAGATAAGGCCTTTTTCCCACTGACCCTTTTTATTTCCTAACCCTTACAAAACATTATCTGTCTTACGTGCAGTTTAGTGTCCCAAATTATTTTCCAAAAACTTTGTGTCCCAAAGATGAAGGTCTTATTTGAGACAGGTTAAAGTCAGGGTTAGGGTAGCATAGGTGGTCTAGCAGGTTCATCATTAATTAAGGACATTGTATGGGGAATTTGGGACACTAAACTGCACGTATACCACATTATCTTTAGAACCATAATGCCTCATAAGGAATAATAAAGTGTAGGGCCTAAGAGCATCTAGATAACTTGTATCCTTATTTTATAACTGAACTGATTAGTTAAGATGTGTTCATGTTTGCTGTATACTTTTCTCAATACAGTCGCTATATTCCATAACCTGCCCATAAACATGTATATCACATGTATTTTGTATATGTACATAAGCCTCTATGTTCCTTATCTGTCACTGTAGACATGATCTGGAAAACCTGTATTCATCCAACTATACATTGTTGTACATTATTGTTCTGCACAGAATACTGCACTTTGGTATTTAATGCTTGTTTTGCACTTGTAGTTGGATGTCGACTGTATTTCATTGGCTCTGTACCAGACAGTATTATTATTCTATTAATCCTAATATACTATCTAAACTCTGTACCTGTACTGTGGTAAATGACAAAGTTAGTTGTAATGTAACTCTTATATTTCCCTTGTTACTCTCCCTCCTCTTGAAGCAGTAACAGTCGTGATATGTAAATGATGAGTCAGCATTAACAACATTAATAATAAAGAGGAAGAGGCTCTTTGAGGAGATGTGGTGGCTCTTAAAAGAGCCTTTTGTTCATCACAGCGATGACAGCTTCACTTCTTCTTGGGTGCCGCTTTCTTCACTTTGGGTTTGGCGACCTTCTTGGCGGGGGCTTTCTTGGCAGCAGCCGGGGCCTTCTTCACCACCTTCTTGGGGCTCTTGGCGGCCTTCTTGGGGCTCTTGGCTACTTTCTTGGCCGCCGCTGCGGCGGGCTTCTTCACCTTCTTCGGGGACTTCTTAGCGGCCGCTGCCTTCTTGGCTGCCGGGGCCTTCTTGGGCTTCTTGGCCGCGGCGGGTTTCTTGGCGGCTGCGGGCTTCTTGGCGGCTTTCGGAGCCGCTTTCTTGGCCGCTGGCTTCTTGGCTTTAGTTTCGGCCGCCTTCTTGTTGAGCTTGAAGGATCCGGACGCCCCGGTCCCTTTGGTCTGGACCAGAGTCTCCTTCGCCACCAGGCTTTTGATGGCGGTGTTGACGCGGGACTTGTTCTTGTCCACATCGTAGCCTCCGGCGGCCAGAGCCTTCTTCAGGGCGGCCGCGGACACGCCGTTCCGCTCCTTGGACGCGGACACAGCTTTAAGGATCAGGTCGCGGACGCTGGGCCCGGCCTTCTTCGGCTTGGTCACCTTCTTTTTGGCGGCTTTTGCCGGCGCGGCGGCCGGAGCTGGAGCTACTTCTTCTGCCATTGTTTCCTCGTTTGTTCCGACACAGAGCGATCAGAGAGACTGAGAGAGAGAGACTGTTGGAGACTCCGGAGCAAGAGGCTGCACTTAAACACACCATGAGAACCGTGGAGACTCAGCCCTGCCCCTTGGCTCCTCTGTAGCAGTCTGGATGCCACTTTGTGTGTTTTCTCTTCACTGATAAAACCATCCAAACTAAATGTTGGAGAAGAGCAGAGGGCTGAAAGTTGCGGGGCCGATAGCGGGCTCGTGTCTCTTCATGCTGAAGTCCCGCAGAGCTCTGGTGCTCTCTGCCTTTAGTCTGTGGAGCCTCCAAACATCGCCTCTTCACCGCCGTGAACAGCTCTGCTCGGCGGCTTTTCACTCTCATTTCTCTCCTAAAATGATTTAAAATGCATCATAATTGCATCAAAAGCTGTTTTCCATACAGCCAACATGTTTGTTCAGGGACTCAAAGTAAAAACAACCATCTGTTGGTGATCAGTTTGTAATAAAATCCAGTTATTCTGGTGACAGCAAACACACCGATGATGGCCGAGGCTCATGGTGCAGTTTGACCAGACTTCCTATCCGAGCTGCTCACTGTGGACATGTCCTCTGTTATTCTCACTTATTTTAATACCAATGAACTGCAACACTAATAATATATATAATAATAACTTTATTTGTATATTGCACTTTTAAAAAAAAACAACAAAGTGCTTTGACAGAAGAAACAAGAGCACACATACAAGTCAATACACAAACACATAAACATTGTGAAATCAGATATGTGCAATGTAGTAGCAGTGACATTATACTAGTAGTAAGAATAATATAGATGCAGTGTATTAGCAGAATATATAATTATATATATATATATATATAATATACTGTAGGCTATGGACCATATGGAAAGATATTGTTTATATAACAAAAACAGTGACCCACAGGTGAAGCTACCTGTACAGACACTGTAAAAGCTTGTAACTGTAACAACAGGAACTCATTATAATTTAGCACAAATCACCTGATTGATGTTTAACTCTTGTGTTGTCCTCCCGGGTCAAAATTAACATTTATACACACTGTTTTTTCACACGTTTTGCTTGCTTCTTTCAACATTTTTGACACCTTTTTCCCCATTCCCACCAGTATATTCACCACTATAACACACGTATTAACACTAGTTTTACATTTATTTTTGAATTCATGGTCAATAAACCTCATTTATATGGAATTATCTAATTTTTGTGATCAACAAAAACTGAAACTATGAATGATTTGGACTAATAGTTAAGATCAGAGGAATGAAGGTAATGAATAGTCACAGATATGTCAAAGTTGAGTCGGGATAATGATTTAAAACTAAAGAAAACACCCCAAATTCAATGAGAGTAGAGATCTCGTCCTTAATTTCACTCGTGAAATTTTATGGAACCATCCATGTTATTTTGGGGCAAATTGGTTGAAAGAAACCCAAATCTAGAAACTAATACAGTTGAATTCAAGTGAATTGAAAACTGGTCAAATTGGAGACGAAGACAGCAGGAGGTTTAACTAAAGCATGACTCATGATGATTTTTAGTAGACTTACTGCTGCTCATCGTTAACACATGATCAAGTCACTCTGACTTCACGTGATTAGTTCACACTTTACACGACATGTTTTAATTCACAGCCAAACTACCTGGATTACAGTTACATAGGCTGAAAGTTTATTTCAGACCGAAGCATTTGCCTCCCTGAAAGCAGAACAGTAACTATTCTCAGTTTACTGTCACAGAGGAGTCAAGAAACTAGAAAATAATCACATTTAAGAAGCTGGAATCAGAAGTTTTACTTATATTTCATGAAGAATGACTCAAACCGATGAAGAAGGCTGTTTGTGTAACAATTTCAACATGAAATAGTCATCTGAATAATATAAATAAAAAACTTGTTGCTAGAATAGGGCCTTGGACTTGCCTTCTGTAACGTTTGTGTCTTCCAAAGACCACCAATATTAACTTCTGAGCACTCTAGGCCTTTTTTCTTCTATAGTTGTAGCGATTAATTTAATAGTTGACAACTAATCGATCAATCTTTGCAGCTGTAATAGGATGAGTGGAGAATAAGTGGCGGGGGATGTCTCCTAGAAACACAAACATGTCCACAGAGGCCTCTGGGCCGACTCCAGCACAATAAACTCATTTCATACTTTATGTCAAAAAGTTTTTTACTATTTATTGGAATATTTACATTTACTGCAAAGCTTCTGAACACAGTGGAACAGTTGATCATACAGAGAGAAATATAGATAGATAGATAGATAGACAGACAGACAGACAGACTAGATAGATGGAGAGAAAGATAGATAGTTGGATGAATAGATAGATAGACACATAGGTAGACAGATAGATAGACTGACCATGTGATGCAATGACCATGATGCAAAGTGATGTAAAGTATGGAGGTGGTTTGGTCTGAACAGCAAAGATCCCACAGCCACCATTCAAATAAAGCTGGTGTAACATATGTGTCTCGCATGTTACATTACAAACACAGTTTGAGTTATAAAGGCAGATTCTGGCCAATATATACAGGACAGTATACCTACTACAATACATTAGACCACACCACTGGTGTACTGTAATACAAGTTAATGAAACCTGTAAATATGATGAATGTATAGTTTTAATTAAGAGAGTAATGGTGTGTAAATATCCCTCTTTGTACATAGTAGTATTGTTTGAATTTTGAATTAATTGGTCATTTTAAAAGTATCATTTATGATCTTGTACAGTTGATCAGTAGTTGCTCCATAGTCAATTTTAATTGTTGAGCTTGGCCATAGAAATCACTGTTAGTTTCTTTTATTACTTTAAAATTAATTATTCTAATGCAGAAATATTTTCCATAGAGACCCAATTTTTCTAATGGTCCCATTATCTAACGTTAGACATGAAACGTGTACTATGAAAGACTATTAACAGGTTATGATTTATGTTCGTATTTGTAACCTACCAATTCGACGCATTTATAAGATTCTAATACTATGTTTACATTAATTGGATTTTTGATAAGAAATAGGGAATTAAAGGCCACGTAATTTACTTCAAACAATGAAACGTGAGCTCTTAGTAGAAGGAGTGTGTGGCTCTTAAAAGAGCCGTTGTGTTGTCTTGGTCTCGGCGGGCCGGTCTACTTGGAGCTGGTGTACTTGGTGACGGCCTTGGTGCCCTCAGACACGGCGTGCTTGGCCAGCTCCCTGGCAACAGCAGCCTCACGGCGGTCTGGATCTCGCGAGAAGTGATGGTGGAGCGCTTGTTGTAGTGAGCCAGACGGGACGCCTCGCCGGCGATGCGCTCAAAGATGTCGCTCACAAACGAGTTCATGATGCCCATGGCCTTGGAGGAGATGCCGGTGTCGGGGTGGACCTGCTTCAGCACCTTGTACACGTAGATGGCGTAGCTCTCCTTCCTGCTCTTTCTCCTCTTCTTCCCGCCCTTGCCGGCGGCCTTGGTCACGGCTTTCTTAGAGCCCTTCTTCGGGGCGGACTTGGCTGGTTCAGGCATGGTTCCTCTCGGTACTTTACAGTAACGGTCGAATAAATGAGCAGCGAGCGAGCCACTGTTCTTATACACACTTTATGCAAATGAGGCTGTGTCGTCCCCCTCCTGTGATTGGTTGAGCTGCTCTCTGGGTTGGAGCAGCGCCTTTTATCAGAGCTGTACTAGTTTTAGGTGTTCGTCCATATATGGAGCATATTGTCCGATGCATTGGTGTATTCATTACTAATGTGAACAACAATCTGGTCCAGTATTGAGCGAGAAAGATGGAACTGGCTCAGATTATTGTGAGAGTTAGTTTCTGAAGACATGATGGAAAGGATCAGGAAAGGAAGATGCACTCACTGCAACACATAAAGACCTGATATAAAAACATCCTGTGAATTGTTTGTCTAAAACTGTGGAAGACCAGATGTTTCTCCAGCAGACTGTGATAGACAGCCACACTGTGTCTATAACATCACAGCACTTTATGAAAGATCTTGGACTTTACACACTTGATGCACATTATTATATTTTGCACATTATGCAATGGTTTTATGTTATTAGCTGTTTTATAAACTTGTTTGCATGTTTTTAATGTTGCAATATAAAAAAAAGACATACTATAGTATGTCAAGATAAAAAAAAAGTCTGGAAAACCACATGTTTTAAACTCCAATGCAAAACTGTTTTAGCACAGAGCTAAATCTAATCAATTAACTACACTAATTACAGATATGTCTGGCTCACAGCTTCTCAGGCTTCTAAAGAATCATCAGGTCTTGTCTGTCATTTAAATACTCATAGTATAGTATCAGGAAAACAAACAGTTGAACTGCCTTTTAAAATAAAAACAGGATCCAGAATTAAACAAAATAATCATATCAACTGTAAAGTTGAACAAAGAAACTGCAAAGTTTAAGACCTACATCTGGGAACTGTTATATAAACCTGAAATCAGAGGTGTGTCTTTATTCCATTTTCAATGAAATACCCTAAACTAGGATTTTAATGGCTTTTTTCGGAAACATGGTATACTATTACTTTTTGGAAATTATGACCTTTTTTTTTTTTTTATCAAAGTTAAAAGGACAAATTGGGAATTTAAATGGTATAAATATTAGATCTAAAGATCATATAAATCTATTATGTACTGTATTGTTGAGGAAACCTCTACTTGAAGAAAATTGAAAGATTAAAAAGGTTTAATTAAACAACATGTTGAAAAGCTTTGACAAAAAGCAAATGTTACACTGCAGATGACAGCGGACTGAGTTTCTCTCTGAGGGCGCAAACAATGAAAACTGAGCTTGTGAGAAGAAAAACAATGGACTGAAAACAGCTCCTTCCTGCAAACTCTCTTCCTTTTTTTTTTTCAACAGCTTTTATTAAATTTGACTCTGAATGCAGTTTATGAACACTCAAACATCACAATATACAAAACAACAATGTTTTTTTCTTCCAAAATTACAAATTAACACTTAAAATCACAATATAATGAAAACTCTGAATGCACAATTATGAAAACTATTTGGGCTATTAAAACTTTTAATAGCCCAAATAGTCACAATTGTCTCTGGTATTCAGAGTTTTTCTTATATTGTGATATTTAATCTTATAATTTGTAATTTTTGGTTCAAAAAAAACATTGTTGTTTTGTATATTGTGATTTTGGTGTATAAACTGTAATCTTGTCAAATTTAATAAAGTGCTCTTTGAAAAAAAAAAAAAAAGAAGCTCCAAGGAAGACCGCTGTTTACAGTGTATTGTTTTCTTCATGTCTCAAGACAGTTTTTTTGCACACCTCATCAGAGCTGCTTATGAAAATCTGTTGTCAGCATCTAGTTTAACAAAGCTTTAGAACAGTCATTTTCATCATGATTGTTTAATTAAACCTTTTGCTTCTTTGGTAGAGGTTTTCAACCTTACAGTTCATCCTAGAAATCAAATGATCTTTAGATGTTCTTAAAGATACTCATCTGGGTCTATTTAAATACAGAAATAAATACTTTTAACTTTGATAAAAAAAAAAAAAAATAAGTATAATATATCCAAAAAAGTAATAGTATACCATGTTGAAAAAAGCCATACAAAATCATAGTTTAGTATGTCATGAAAAATGGTGAAAAAGTCAGAGTATAGTGTGTTTATATAACATAAACAGATGTAGGTCTTAAACTTTGCAGTTTCTTTGTTCTCAGTTCTGTTGGCTTGATTATTTACTTTATTTCATGATCCTGTTTTTATTTTAGTCTCTGTTCACTGTTTGTTTTGTTGATACTATACTATGACTTTTTGACAAACAAGACCTGATGGCATTTTGGAAGCCTGGGTTGTGTGAGCCAGAAGTAGTCTGTAATTACCAAGTTTAATTGATTGGTTTGATTCCCAGTCTGTGCTGGGCCAGTTTTGCATTGCTTTCAAAAGTTAACATGTTTTCTTTTTTTTTTTCTTTAATTGACATGTCTTTTTACTATGACTTTTTTAGCACTTTTTGCAACAAAACAAACAGTAAACAACGACTAAAATAATAACATAAAAACCATTGCATAATGTGCAAAATATAATAATGTGCATCAAGTGTGTAAAGTCCAAGATCTTTCATAAAGTGCTGTGATGTTATAGACACAGTGTGGCTGTCTATCACAGTCTGCTGGAGAAACATCTGGTCTTCCACAGTTTTAGACAAACAATTCACAGGATGTTTTTATATCAGGTCTTTATGTGTTGCAGTGAGTGCATCTTCCTTTCCTGATCCTTTCCATCATGTCTTCAGAAACTAACTCTCACAATAATCTGAGCCAGTTCCATCTTTCTCGCTCAATACTGGACCAGATTGTTGTTCACATTAGTAATGAATACACCAATGCATCGGACAATATGCTCCATATATGGACGAACACCTAAAACTAGTACAGCTCTGATAAAAGGCGCTGCTCCAACCCAGAGAGCAGCTCAACCAATCACAGGAGGGGGACGACACAGCCTCATTTGCATAAAGTGTGTATAAGAACAGTGGCTCGCTCGCTGCTCATTTATTCGACCGTTACTGTAAAGTACCGAGAGGAACCATGCCTGAACCAGCCAAGTCCGCCCCGAAGAAGGGCTCTAAGAAAGCCGTGACCAAGGCCGCCGGCAAGGGCGGGAAGAAGAGGAGAAAGAGCAGGAAGGAGAGCTACGCCATCTACGTGTACAAGGTGCTGAAGCAGGTCCACCCCGACACCGGCATCTCCTCCAAGGCCATGGGCATCATGAACTCGTTTGTGAGCGACATCTTTGAGCGCATCGCCGGCGAGGCGTCCCGTCTGGCTCACTACAACAAGCGCTCCACCATCACTTCTCGCGAGATCCAGACCGCCGTGAGGCTGCTGTTGCCCGGGGAGCTGGCCAAGCACGCCGTGTCTGAGGGCACCAAGGCCGTCACCAAGTACACCAGCTCCAAGTAGACCGGCCCGCCGAGACCAAGACAACACAACGGCTCTTTTAAGAGCCACACACTCCTTCTACTAAGAGCTCACGTTTCATTGTTTGAAGTAAATTACGTGGCCTTTAATTCCCTATTTCTTATCAAAAATCCAATTAATGTAAACATAGTATTAGAATCTTATAAATGCGTCGAATTGGTAGGTTACAAATACGAACATAAATCATAACCTGTTAATAGTCTTTCATAGTACACGTTTCATGTCTAACGTTAGATAATGGGACCATTAGAAAAATTGGGTCTCTATGGAAAATATTTCTGCATTAGAATAATTAATTTTAAAGTAATAAAAGAAACTAACAGTGATTTCTATGGCCAAGCTCAACAATTAAAATTGACTATGGAGCAACTACTGATCAACTGTACAAGATCATAAATGATACTTTTAAAATGACCAATTAATTCAAAATTCAAACAATACTACTATGTACAAAGAGGGATATTTACACACCATTACTCTCTTAATTAAAACTATACATTCATATTTACAGGTTTCATTAACTTGTATTACAGTACACCAGTGGTGTGGTCTAATGTATTGTAGTAGGTATACTGTCCTGTATATATTGGCCAGAATCTGCCTTTATAACTCAAACTGTGTTTGTAATGTAACATGCGAGACACATATGTTACACCAGCTTTATTTGAATGGTGGCTGTGGGATCTTTGCTGTTCAGACCAAACCACCTCCATACTTTACATCACTTTGCATCATGGTCATTGCATCACATGGTCAGTCTATCTATCTGTCTACCTATGTGTCTATCTATCTATTCATCCAACTATCTATCTTTCTCTCCATCTATCTAGTCTGTCTGTCTGTCTGTCTATCTATCTATCTATCTATATTTCTCTCTGTATGATCAACTGTTCCACTGTGTTCAGAAGCTTTGCAGTAAATGTAAATATTCCAATAAATAGTAAAAAACTTTTTGACATAAAGTATGAAATGAGTTTATTGTGCTGGAGTCGGCCCAGAGGCCTCTGTGGACATGTTTGTGTTTCTAGGAGACATCCCCGCCACTTATTCTCCACTCATCCTATTACAGCTGCAAAGATTGATCGATTAGTTGTCAACTATTAAATTAATCGCTACAACTATAGAAGAAAAAAAGGCCTAGAGTGCTCAGAAGTTAATATTGGTGGTCTTTGGAAGACACAAACGTTACAGAAGGCAAGTCCAAGGCCCTATTCTAGCAACAAGTTTTTTATTTATATTATTCAGATGACTATTTCATGTTGAAATTGTTACACAAACAGCCTTCTTCATCGGTTTGAGTCATTCTTCATGAAATATAAGTAAAACTTCTGATTCCAGCTTCTTAAATGTGATTATTTTCTAGTTTCTTGACTCCTCTGTGACAGTAAACTGAGAATAGTTACTGTTCTGCTTTCAGGGAGGCAAATGCTTGGTCTGAAATAAACTTTCAGCCTATGTAACTGTAATCCAGGTAGTTTGGCTGTGAATTAAAACATGTCGTGTAAAGTGTGAACTAATCACGTGAAGTCAGAGTGACTTGATCATGTGTTAACGATGAGCAGCAGTAAGTCTACTAAAAATCATCATGAGTCATGCTTTAGTTAAACCTCCTGCTGTCTTCGTCTCCAATTTGACCAGTTTTCAATTCACTTGAATTCAACTGTATTAGTTTCTAGATTTGGGTTTCTTTCAACCAATTTGCCCCAAAATAACATGGATGGTTCCATAAAATTTCACGAGTGAAATTAAGGACGAGATCTCTACTCTCATTGAATTTGGGGTGTTTTCTTTAGTTTTAAATCATTATCCCGACTCAACTTTGACATATCTGTGACTATTCATTACCTTCATTCCTCTGATCTTAACTATTAGTCCAAATCATTCATAGTTTCAGTTTTTGTTGATCACAAAAATTAGATAATTCCATATAAATGAGGTTTATTGACCATGAATTCAAAAATAAATGTAAAACTAGTGTTAATACGTGTGTTATAGTGGTGAATATACTGGTGGGAATGGGGGAAAAAGGTGTCAAAAATGTTGAAAGAAGCAAGCAAAACGTGTGAAAAAACAGTGTGTATAAATGTTAATTTTGACCCGGGAGGACAACACAAGAGTTAAACATCAATCAGGTGATTTGTGCTAAATTATAATGAGTTCCTGTTGTTACAGTTACAAGCTTTTACAGTGTCTGTACAGGTAGCTTCACCTGTGGGTCACTGTTTTTGTTATATAAACAATATCTTTCCATATGGTCCATAGCCTACAGTATATTATATATATATATATATATAATTATATATTCTGCTAATACACTGCATCTATATTATTCTTACTACTAGTATAATGTCACTGCTACTACATTGCACATATCTGATTTCACAATGTTTATGTGTTTGTGTATTGACTTGTATGTGTGCTCTTGTTTCTTCTGTCAAAGCACTTTGTTGTTTTTTTAAAAGTGCAATATACAAATAAAGTTATTATTATATATATTATTAGTGTTGCAGTTCATTGGTATTAAAATAAGTGAGAATAACAGAGGACATGTCCACAGTGAGCAGCTCGGATAGGAAGTCTGGTCAAACTGCACCATGAGCCTCGGCCATCATCGGTGTGTTTGCTGTCACCAGAATAACTGGATTTTATTACAAACTGATCACCAACAGATGGTTGTTTTTACTTTGAGTCCCTGAACAAACATGTTGGCTGTATGGAAAACAGCTTTTGATGCAATTATGATGCATTTTAAATCATTTTAGGAGAGAAATGAGAGTGAAAAGCCGCCGAGCAGAGCTGTTCACGGCGGTGAAGAGGCGATGTTTGGAGGCTCCACAGACTAAAGGCAGAGAGCACCAGAGCTCTGCGGGACTTCAGCATGAAGAGACACGAGCCCGCTATCGGCCCCGCAACTTTCAGCCCTCTGCTCTTCTCCAACATTTAGTTTGGATGGTTTTATCAGTGAAGAGAAAACACACAAAGTGGCATCCAGACTGCTACAGAGGAGCCAAGGGGCAGGGCTGAGTCTCCACGGTTCTCATGGTGTGTTTAAGTGCAGCCTCTTGCTCCGGAGTCTCCAACAGTCTCTCTCTCTCTCAGTCTCTCTGATCGCTCTGTGTCGGAACAAACGAGGAAACAATGGCAGAAGAAGTAGCTCCAGCTCCGGCCGCCGCGCCGGCAAAAGCCGCCAAAAAGAAGGTGACCAAGCCGAAGAAGGCCGGGCCCAGCGTCCGCGACCTGATCCTTAAAGCTGTGTCCGCGTCCAAGGAGCGGAACGGCGTGTCCGCGGCCGCCCTGAAGAAGGCTCTGGCCGCCGGAGGCTACGATGTGGACAAGAACAAGTCCCGCGTCAACACCGCCATCAAAAGCCTGGTGGCGAAGGAGACTCTGGTCCAGACCAAAGGGACCGGGGCGTCCGGATCCTTCAAGCTCAACAAGAAGGCGGCCGAAACTAAAGCCAAGAAGCCAGCGGCCAAGAAAGCGGCTCCGAAAGCCGCCAAGAAGCCCGCAGCCGCCAAGAAACCCGCCGCGGCCAAGAAGCCCAAGAAGGCCCCGGCAGCCAAGAAGGCAGCGGCCGCTAAGAAGTCCCCGAAGAAGGTGAAGAAGCCCGCAGCGGCGGCCAAGAAAGTAGCCAAGAGCCCCAAGAAGGCCGCCAAGAGCCCCAAGAAGGTGGTGAAGAAGGCCCCGGCTGCTGCCAAGAAAGCCCCCGCCAAGAAGGTCGCCAAACCCAAAGTGAAGAAAGCGGCACCCAAGAAGAAGTGAAGCTGTCATCGCTGTGATGAACAAAAGGCTCTTTTAAGAGCCACCACATCTCCTCAAAGAGCCTCTTCCTCTTTATTATTAATGTTGTTAATGCTGACTCATCATTTACATATCACGACTGTTACTGCTTCAAGAGGAGGGAGAGTAACAAGGAAATATAAGAGTTACATTACAACTAACTTTGTCATTACCACAGTACAGGTACAGAGTTTAGATAGTATATTAGGATTAATAGAATAATAATACTGTCTGGTACAGAGCCAATGAAATACAGTCGACATCCAACTACAAGTGCAAAACAAGCATTAAATACCAAAGTGCAGTATTCTGTGCAGAACAATAATGTACAACAATGTATAGTTGGATGAATACAGGTTTTCCAGATCATGTCTACAGTGACAGATAAGGAACATAGAGGCTTATGTACATATACAAAATACATGTGATATACATGTTTATGGGCAGGTTATGGAATATAGCGACTGTATTGAGAAAAGTATACAGCAAACATGAACACATCTTAACTAATCAGTTCAGTTATAAAATAAGGATACAAGTTATCTAGATGCTCTTAGGCCCTACACTTTATTATTCCTTATGAGGCATTATGGTTCTAAAGATAATGTGGTATACGTGCAGTTTAGTGTCCCAAATTCCCCATACAATGTCCTTAATTAATGATGAACCTGCTAGACCACCTATGCTACCCTAACCCTGACTTTAACCTGTCTCAAATAAGACCTTCATCTTTGGGACACAAAGTTTTTGGAAAATAATTTGGGACACTAAACTGCACGTAAGACAGATAATGTTTTGTAAGGGTTAGGAAATAAAAAGGGTCAGTGGGAAAAAGGCCTTATCTTGAGAGAGAGAGAGAGAGACACACACACACACAAGAATATTTTTCCGCAACCTGCACAGCCTTGTCTTCATCTTGAAAGGTTATATTGCAGGGTTTTGTAAGTATCGTTTTAAATAGCTTTCATTGTGATATAGCCTATATGTTTGCATTTGTCTTAAATGAGGAGGCAGTTTAATGAAAGCTGCTGTGATCAAACGTGTTTTATGGAGAAATGAGCCAACAGTCATTTGTGTCATGAGTTCCCTCTTGAACTTAAAGCCTAAAAGTATGGTGATATTTATTGTGCGTCTCATTTCTGATTGAGGTCAGGTCAGGTCAAGTGTTGCCAATGTGCCATATTATGTAGCTCAGACTCGTGACTTTGTTGCATTGCTGAACACGTTAAAATGTGTAAATATGTAATGATCATGAACCCAGTTTGTATACTAGTGAGGACAGCGTAGTAAAGGCATAAGTTATATAAAAGTGAATCTAAAAAACAGGACAGTTTACTCTTTAAGTGGTTGTGTGTGGCTCTTAAAAGAGCCTTTTTGTTTGTGTGGTCTGGTGCCGGGTGAGTTTAAGCCCTCTCTCCGCGGATGCGGCGGGCCAGCTGGATGTCTTTGGGCATGATGGTGACCCTCTTGGCGTGAATGGCGCACAGGTTGGTGTCCTCGAAGAGGCCGACCAGGTAAGCCTCGCTGGCCTCCTGCAGAGCCATGACGGCGGAACTCTGGAAGCGCAGGTCGGTCTTGAAGTCCTGAGCGATCTCCCTCACCAGGCGCTGGAAGGGCAGCTTGCGGATCAGCAGCTCGGTGGACTTCTGGTAGCGACGGATCTCCCTCAGAGCCACGGTACCGGGCCTGTAACGGTGAGGCTTCTTCACTCCGCCGGTGGCCGGGGCGCTCTTACGGGCAGCCTTGGTGGCCAGCTGCTTCCTGGGAGCTTTTCCTCCGGTGGATTTACGGGCGGTCTGCTTGGTTCTGGCCATTTTACTTTCTCTGTGTTCACAGCTAAAGAAAGAATGCTGAGAGCCTGAGAACAGCGGCTTTATAAAGGAACTGCCGGAGCCACGGCGGCGCTGATTGGTCCAGGCAGGGACACACGCGCGATGTAGCTGAGTTACTATTGGACAAAAGGAATTCAACCTTAACCGCTCGAACAACGGCTGAGTAACGGCCACAGAAAGACACTTTTTCTCTCCTTTGTGTGTTTAAGAATCGTCTAATGGTTGGCTGGATGATTTGAGTTGTGCTTTGAGAAAGAAGCTTGGGAGAGAAGACTGAATTATTTTGTTTAATAACGAGCTGTAATTTGTTATATTGAAATTAAATGTTTGAACCTAACACTACAATTAATATTCTCTCTCTCATGAACCCATGAGGGCAGTTGGTATAAGACAGAGCAGAAAATCCATCATATTCATTCAACTTTTAACAAAGAGTTATGTTACATCCACAGAGAATACCACTACATCGAAATGTTGACGGTCCTGACCATTGTTTCTTATTTCTCTAGATAGTCAAATGTGAAGAAATGAGACAGGAAGCTCTTAAACTGAGGACCGGCTTTGAGATGGTGACGCTGCTTCAGACCTCTGGCTGCTGATTGGCTCAGCGCCGCCTCCGGCCGAATCTCCGCTGCTGATTGGTGCGGCAATCATTTCAACATGCCCGCCAAAACTCAAAGCTCTCCGCGGACATAAAAGGAGGGTTTGGGCTGTCATTGGCACAGTCTATCACTAAAGATCATCGCAAAATGTCTGGAAGAGGGAAAACAGGAGGCAAAGCCAGAGCTAAGGCTAAGACCAGGTCTTCTCGTGCCGGGCTTCAGTTCCCAGTCGGCCGTGTCCACAGGCTGCTCCGCAAAGGGAACTACGCTCAACGCGTCGGTGCCGGAGCCCCGGTGTACCTGGCGGCCGTGCTGGAGTACCTGACCGCTGAGATCCTGGAGCTGGCTGGAAACGCTGCCCGCGACAACAAAAAGACCCGTATCATCCCCCGCCATCTGCAGCTGGCCGTCCGCAACGACGAGGAGCTCAACAAGCTGCTCGGCGGAGTGACCATCGCTCAGGGCGGCGTGCTGCCCAACATCCAGGCCGTCCTGCTGCCCAAGAAGACCGAGAAGCCCGCTAAGAAGTAAACAACCGAGGCTCTCTGACTGCTGGAGACCAGCCCCCCAAAAAGGCTCTTTTAAGAGCCAAACACATTCCTGATAAAGAGCGCTGATTCCCACGTTGCTGTCTATATTATGCACATAATTTGGACGTTTATACAGCATTGGTGTCTTTATATGAAGCTATTGATAACCTGGATAATTACATAATTTGACTTCAACTTTTTATGTGTCAATCCGGTTGGTGACAGACAATTTATTCAGCCTTTGACTGTATTTACAGTCGAAGTAAACTGAATGCTCATCTCAAAGGGAAACTGTTTAAATGCTTTGTCTTACCTGGTAACTAAATACACCCATTGCCAAACTAACTTAACCCTCATGCCCTCCTTTATTTATAAAAAAAAAAAAAAAAAAAAACACACTTTCGAGGCGAAAATGTCCACACACAAACTGTTGATCATGTATCAATATATATATATATTTTTTTTTCATAAATCACTTGAACAACTTTTAACCTAATCAAAACCACCAAACATTCAATCATTTTCAGGATTTTAACCCTTTAAATACCAGTTTATTTGAAGGCTCTATTAAGAGCCAAACACACTTCTAATGAAGAGCACGTATTCTCTTATGCATCCAAACATTTTACTTTTATATAATGCACACAATAATGCTTTGTGAACTATTGCGCATTTTGTGTTCACATGAAACTATCCATTCATAGTATGGATAAATACATTACAACTGACTTTGACTTATGTGTAATGTCAGATGTCTTAAGTCAGATTGATAACCGCCAGATTAATAAATAAAACTGCTGCTAACTAGATACAAACATTGCCAAATTAACTTAAGACTATTATATCTAGTCAAACAAACTGGGTCAACTTTAGAGTGTTTTCAAGACATTTTACCTGGTTGGAAAGCCTCCATAACCATCAACTTTTAACAGTAGATGGCGTAGTTGTTCCAGTTTAGTAGAATTTAACCTGAACCCATTCAACTATGTTACAGAAGTAACTACTTTTTATATTACACTTTACTCTTGCAGCTGGTAAAGGTGGAGCTCATTTTAGTAACTTTTTATTCTAGTAGGTAGCTCGTCAACTTCCCCCTGGGAACCAATATCTTATCGAGTTGATTATTTTTGTTTCATCTGAATCTGTAACTAAAGCTGTATTCATGTTGAGTAGTAGAAAGTACAAGATTATATTATTTCACTTTTAAAGATGTGGTTGAGCACAAGTAGAAAGTATTTAGAGGACATTTGAGGACCTTATCTTGTGCTTTTTGGGAAACACTGATCCACATTTTTCTGACAAATTCATCAATCAATCCAGAAAATGATTGTTCGTTGCAGCCCTGAATGTGACATCTCACTACATCGTTAGAACCACAAACCCCTGAGTCATGTTTTCCTTGTGACTGTTACCATGAAGGTCTTCTCAGTGACCACAAATTAGGTTTCAAAGGCCCACAACTGGACGGCAGTTATAATGTCCCACACTCAGCGGCTGGATCTCTGAATATATACACAATAACAGGACATTCAGTCCATGAAATTACTCACTTCTGATGAGTTTTTTGTATTCATTCTTTTACAGCAAGAACAACCACCAAAGTGCAGTTCATATTAAAGACGGGGGTTTTATTGCAAATACATTGATACATAAAGATAAGATGCACTATACAACTTTAAAAATAATCCCAGAAAGAGAAAAATCTCATTTTAAACTGGGGACATAACAACAACAAAAAATAAATTCAAAAGTGTCTGTCTGAAGTTTAACACAAGAAGTGATTTAAGGTTTAAAAAGCTGAAATGTTGAGTGTGTGTGTGTGTGTGTATAACTCGGTCTGAATGAGTCTGAAGAGGAGCCTCCTTCAGTCGGCCTTCAGGGCGAACAGCACATCGTCCTGGCTGACGTTGAGGCGGACTCGCTGCAGGACCCCGAGGCGGCTGGGCTCCAGCAGCAGCAGCCTGCAGGCTCCCAGACGCTGGCACACCGCAAGGCCCTCCGACACGCTGACGGGCTGCAGACCCTCCACCCGGCACAGAGCCTGGTGCTGCACGAACACCTAGGGGACACACGGGGGGGGGACGGACGGATTATGCTCATTTTCAGGTTCATAATTGTATTTAGAGGTTGTACCAGAATAGGTTTACATGGTTTAATTTTCAAAAAACACCATATTTTTGTTGTTCTGCACATTGCTGCAGCTCCTCTTTTCACCCTGTGTGTTGAGCTCTCTGTTTTAGCTACAGAGTGAGACCTCTCACTGCTGTAACATCTTTGTTGGGAGTCGCACATGCTCAGTACCTAGGTAAGGACTACTAGCCAGTCAGAAGCAGAGTATGAGGGCGAGCCCTGACAGTACCTAGGTAAGGACTACTAGCCAGTCAGAAGCAGAGTATGAGGGCCCTGACAGTACCTAGGTAAGGACTACTAGCCAGTCAGAAGCAGAGTATGAGGGTGTGCCCTGACAGTACCTAGGTAAGGACTACTAGCCAGTCAGAAGCAGAGTATGAGGGCCCTGACAGTACCTAGGTAAGGACTACTAGCCAGTCAGAAGCAGAGTATGAGGGTGTGCCCTGACAGTACCTAGGTAAGGACTACTAGCCAGTCAGAAGCAGAGTATGAGGGCCCTGACAGTACCTAGGTAAGGACTACTAGCCTAGGCACCTTTGAAGTCCCGCCCATACACCCACCTGGCCAATCGCGAGTCAATCCCAGCTGTCAACCATGAAGTTTCAACCCGTTTTTTGGTGCATCAAATAACTAATAAAAACCAAACTGATGAGAAAAAGTAACACACAAACATCAGCGTGATCAGAACTACCATAAATGACAGAAACCATCTTTGGAGAAACATTTATTTGACGCCAACACTGAGGGAGCGGGATTTATCCCCAGATGTTTTTATACAGAGTCACTCCCCTACCGGTGGACCTCATGGCACCTAAATTGGGAAAAATTACGAACGGGGAAAGACAAATAATTTTTTGATCACGTTTGAAATATGACGTTCGTCATTTTTCAACCCAAAAAAGTCTCAGTTAGTCGTAGGTTTGTCATATGACCACTTAGTTTAGTGTGAATCTTCTCAGTGAACTACATCTCTCCGTGAACTACATCTCCCATCTCACGCAATCTACCTCACCTAGCTTGATGCTCAACTTGCTAGCTAGCTAGCTAGCTAGCTAAGCTTAGCTCTGTTCCACAACACATGTAACGTTATCTCAGCTGCTGGGTTTGAGCCAGTGAAGTGTTTTCAGCAGAGAAGCAAAAGAACAAACGAGATCCTCGGCTCATTGGAGTAACGTTACAGCGAGACGTCATCCACGAGACTTTGAAGTGTCTTTTTAATTACGCATTTTCACAGTCTTATACTTCAACAGTTTAACAATACACTTTCTGAGACTTTCTTGACTTGCAAAATGATCACCAACCTTTACTAAACTGAGAGCTACTTCATGGGTATTGAGTCATACGAAGGGCTACCGGTTTGATACACTCTTCTGAAATAACAAATGTGCTCAGTTTGCCTTTAGTTATATATGATTATTAATGATGGTTATATATGATTATTAATGATTAATGATACTCATCTATGTGTAGACACTGATCATGTTAATGATTTCTCACGATAATTATCAACAATGACTTAACAAGGTGGGAAACAGATAATATCAATATTCAATTTTCATTTTTTTAGAACAGGCCTGAGGGCTACTCGTGTGGTCCTTGGGTCGTGTTGGTGACCCCTGTATTAAACTGATGAACATCATATGTGTAAATCATGGCTCAATAAATTATTTGTCTTTCCCCATTGACTCCCGTTCATATTTTTTCCAGAGTTAAAGTGCCCGTATTATGAAAAAATCAGTTTTTCTGGTGATTTGGGGTGTTATTTTGTGTCTCTGGTGCTTCCACACACATACAAACTTTGAAAATAAATCCATCCATGGTGTTTTGAGTGAGATCTGGTTTCTGAATGTGTCCTGCCTTCAGTCTCCTGGTGAGCTGGTCAAAATCGGCTGTGACGTCACAGTCCGAAATGAGCTGGCTAACCACAAACGTTAGCTCGTAGCGTTAGCATGCTAATGCTAGCATGCTACGTCGTTCTCAATAGCAAAGCACTGCTACAACACACACACAAGTTCACCATAATCTACAAAAGAACTACTTACATGTGCGCCCTCATTTAGAAGTCTCCCAGCTGATCCTGCCTTGGAACTGACCAAAGTTGGAGAAACAGCCTTTCTTTGACTGTCTCTAGAGTTAGCTAGCTGACATGATCTACATCTGAGCTACTGAGCATGTGCCAGTGCAATCAAAGATAGTAGTGAAGAAGAAGATGAAAAGAGGTCTCACTCTGTAGCTAAAACAGAAACCAGGTGAAAAGAGGATCTGCAGCAGTGAGAGAGAGCTGTGCAGTACAACTAAAATATGGTGTTTTTTGAAAATTAAACCATGTAAACCTATTCTGGTGCAACCTTAAAATACAATTATGAACCTCAAAATGAGCAGAATATGGGCACTTTAAGGTCCCATGGCGGTCCACTTCGCCTCTCTATTAGAGCCCGCTGGTTTCTACCTGTTGGAACGTGGCCTCCTCCAATCCCAGCCGCCGAAACTCAGCGATGACGGCCCTGAGGAAGAGCTGCTCCTGCAACGACGCGCACCTGAAGACACAGACGAGCCACGTTATCTCCTCCGGACTTTACAGCTCCGTCACGGACCTTTACCACAGCAGACGTGTTGACTTCTCATAGGAGGAGAAGCACAGCTGAGATTGATAACCTTAACGATGGCTCAGCTCCATCAAGTGTCCCAGTAAGATATTTCAGTGAGTCAGCATGAACAATACCAGGACCTCTCCTAAGTGGAATGCAGCCATCATTAATGGTTTAATACCAGGACCTCTCCTAAGTGGAATGCAGCCATCATTAATGGTTTAATACCAGGACCTCTCCTAAGTGGAATGCAGCCATCAGTAATGGTTTAATACCAGGACCTCTCCTAAGTGGAATGTAGCCATCAGTAATGGTTTAATACCAGGACCTCTCCAAAGTGGAATGCATCCATCAGTAATGGGTTTGAACACACCTGGGCTGTTCCTACTACGACATGTCAACATGTCTGCCGTGAAAAAGGTCCATTGGTGTCAGTTACAGAGGCAGAGTCTCACTTGATGGCCGTGATGTAGGCGGAGGAAAACATCTCGTCCAGCGCCTCCATGACGTGGCTCATTCCCACCAATCCTGAGCCAGAGGGGTTGGCCGCAGAGTGCTCGCAGATCTCCGTCGCCCGGCGACAGATGTCCAGACAGCGGCGAGCGTCGCCCGACAGAGCGGCCACCTGCGGGAACGAGACGAGACGACAACTGTGAGGGAACGGACTTCAAGCCAGTGAGTGCTTAAAGCTACAGGGCGTACCGTATTTTCCGGACTATAAGTGGCCTTTATAGAACAACAGGCTGAATACGGTAGGTGTCCGGTATGTTAACGTAACACATTAACAGTTATTGAACTATACAATAGCACACAGAACAACTAGCTAGCAGGGCGTGGAGACGTAGCTGCACCGTTGACGAGCCCCTACCGGCAGCACGTTGTTCAAGCATCTTGCTTTCATTTGCGATTAGCCGATTAGCTTTCTTTGTTTTCTTCATTGCAGTAAGAGTCGCCTTTTCTCCAGTCTCCCTCACAAGTTTCTCCCTCATTTCAAACTCTCTTTCTGCTGCTCGATTACCGTTTTCGGGGCTGCATATTTTACTACCTGCAGTTTGTCTCTTTTCTTTCTCAGTTGTCTTTAGCAGCAGCGTTCTAGTTGTCACAAGCCTAGAGCGCCCTCTCGCGGCTGTGGACGGCAATGTTTTCAGTATGAATTAACATGTAAAAACATGTTAAATTAGATATATTTTGATATATAAGTCGCACCTGACTATAAGTCGCAGGACCAGCCGAAGTAGGAAAAAAAAGTGTGACTTATAGTCCGGAAAATACGGTAGTTTCTGTCGCCCTCCTGACGAATTCTAAGGTCTTCTGCACACCGGCTGTGTGGCGTGAGCGTGTCAGCTGCGTGAACGTGTCCGTTTTTATTTCGTCTCCCATGGTAACAGGTTAGAGTTTGCACACTGCCTGCGTGACACGCACGTCTCAGACACGGCTCGAGCCGCGCCGAAAACGCGCGCATGCTAGAAATAGAACAAGGTTGGTTTTATTTATTTATTTATTTATTTATTTATTTATTTATTCGGGACAGTGCAAATTAATGAACAATCTAACAATTCTGTACGGACTGTAAATGAGCCAGGTTATAGCATAAATGCTAATTTTCACCTGTAGTCCCGAGGCAGGAAAACAACAACATGCAAGATAATGCAAAGCAAAAGAATATGACAATATACAATATCAAACAAGGAACACATTATCACACATTCAGACAGATTACATTACATCAATAAAATTAGTCAAAATGATGACATAACTGGGAACTTTTAAGAAATAGTTTAAACTGCTTTTTAAATGTGCAATAAGTTGGACATTCTCTAATGTTGGTTGGGATGGTGTTCCAGAAATGACCTCCTCTGACAGACAGAACAGTTTGTCCAAAGGTAGTTTTTCTATGCGGGATCTCTATATCTCCTCTAAATGAGGCTCTGGTACAATAACCTCTGTCAGAGCTTGGATTAATGTATGTAGAAAGCAAAGGTGGAGCAAGTCCATGAAAAACTTTATAAATTAGACAACTGTTTTTAAAATGAATAAAATTTTCCAAAATTGAGCATATTGTATTTTCCCAAAATATTACACTGATGGTATGACAGAGATTTTTCATCAAGTAATTTTATAGATTGTTTGAATAACATTTCTATGGGTTTTAAAATTGTATTTCCGGCAAGTGACCAGGTTGTGATGCAGAAATCTATATGTGAAAATATCATTGAATGTAGAAACATTTAGTAATTGTCATTGATGATCTGATTTGTTTAAAGTTTTGTACGGACTTGTGGCTTCTTCAGGAGCGGAAACGTTTCGTTCGTAACCTCTTTGAAATTTTGAAGTATTTCTGAATTTGAACACATTTCGTTAATGGTCAACAAATTCAGATCATAATATTAGTAAAAGTAAGATTTAGGTTGCTGACATTCGATTGGTCAAATTCAGAAGGTGTGAAAGATGTCGTTTACCTTCCTGGACACCAGCTGGAGCGCGTCCTGCTCGAAGGCCTTCACCTTGTTGAGCCGCGACATGATGATCTGCTGCAGCTGCTTGAAGCTGTACGGCTGGAAGGACATCCTGGTCAGACCCTGGAGGCATTTCACACAAACACAGCGTCACGTAACCCGGGTGGCAGCGGTGCAGTCTACGTCAAAAACCCCCCAAACCCTCCTAACCAGTGGTGTAGTCTAATGGTGCGTTCTTTTTGTCCATCGAAGTCGATCTACGAGTCGTTTTGCGGAGTTACGAACCGGAAGTTGCAAAAAAGAGCGCCCCCCCCGAGGTCGTATATATACGACTCGTCAAGTCGTCTGAACTCAGAGGACCCCGAGTTCACTTTCAAAGAAGGCTACGTCGTGCATCACACGTAGTAAACATTGTGGTTTTCTACAATTTTAAGCACTTTTGTTGTTGTTGTAACCAAATGAAGAAGTCGTACACATAGCACTGTATACTGCTACCTATAGACATGTCTCTACAGTCTTATTAGGAGTTAAACATAGTGCTGTATACTACTACCTATAGACATGTTGCTACAGTCTTATTAGGAGTTAAACATAGACAGTGTCTTATTGTTAAACATAGTGCTGTATACTGCTACCTATAGACATGTCTCTACAGTCTTATTAGGAGTTAAATATCGCCTGATTAGTTATTTTGGAACTTGTGCAGCTGAAATTGACTAGAGACTCGGTTGCTATATGACAACAATGGCTTTAAGCCGAGTCTGGAGCAGAAAGCAGAGCAGTAGCCTAACGTTAATGTTAATCAAAACGTAATTTTCATGTATCAAACTGTGAAATATATTTGTGTAATATGTCAATAACTGGGTGAATAGATAACCTAAACGTTACTAAAAATGTTAAAAAAATCCATCTTTTCTCCGACTCGTAGTATTTTTGTGACAAAAAGAACGCAACAACCCGCGCGGGTTATTTGTTTTTCGACACCGATGTGACGTCACACTCGAGCTAATAGTCGCGATTACAAGACAAAAAGAACGCACCATAAGTGATACGCAGGTATATGCAGTACACCCCACTAAGAAAGCTCCAGGATTTCCATACACCCCACTTAAAAATGCCTAAAGACTATATTTTTGATATATTTTGAATTGGCTGCCCTCTCTCTCTCTCTCTCTCTGTCCTCTTCTGCTCTTTTTTTCTGTCTGCGTTCTCCTCTTCCCCTCATCATCCTCCTGGTTATTACCATCTTGACAGCAGACTATCTTGAGTTATGAAATCATACATTGCACTCTGCAAGCGTCTTTCTGTTCTGCATTTCTGGATCGGCTCATACTTCTCTTAGTCTAAACTAGAGATGTTCCGATACCAGTATCGGTATCGGCTCCTATACTGCCTAAAACGCTGGTATCGGTATCGGGAAGTACTGGAGTTTATGCACCGATCCGATACCACGTAATAAAGCCCTAAAGAAAATCTACATTAAAAGTAGTTTATTTATGTTCTTTTTCCGTTATAACTTACTGTCAAACTGGAGAATAAAAGAAAGTTCTGGGGCATTCATTGTTTGTGTTTGTTCATGTTTCACAAAGAGATTAACCATACAGGGATAGTAGTATACAGCTGTTAAAACATAATGAAATATATGACACCCCTGTATCGGATCGGTACTCTGTATCGGCCGATACGCAAGTTCAGGTATCGGAATCGGTATCGGGAAGCAAAAAAGTGTTATCGGGCCATCTCTAGTCTAAACACATCAAAATGTTGTTTTTTTTTTGCGGATGCGATGTGTAACATAATGTCCGGAAATTTTGCACGTAAATTTCGGACTCAGTGTGCGAGGACCCTAACCCTTTAAAACCCCAAAGTCCCAACCACATACAGCCACGTTTCCTAACATGTGAACTGTCCCTTTAGGAAGGACAGCAGCTCTCTCTCTCTCACCAGTCTGCTGGCCACCCTGTTGATCATGATCCTCTCCGGCAGGTCCATGGTGTTGGCGATGGTCAGCACCACCAGGCGGGCGTGGCGCCGCGTCGGCCAATCAAACAGGTTGTACATGACGTTCTGCTTCCTGGTCCACAACAGGTCCAACTACGGCCCAACACACACACACACACACACACACACACACACACACACACACACACACACACACACACACACACACACACACACACACACACACACACACACACACACACACACACACACACACACACACACACACACACACACACACACACCTGTATTACTATCTTTGTGGGGACATGTCATTGACATAATGCATTCCCTAGCCCCTTACCTTCACCTTAACCATCACAACTAAATGTCTAACCTTAACCCTTACCCTCACCTTAACCATCACAACTAAATGCCTAACCTTAACCCTTACCTTCACCTTAACCATCACAACTAAATGCCTAACCTTAACCCTTACCCTCACCTTAACCATCACAACTAAATGCCTAACCTTAACCCTTACCCTCACCTTAACCATCACAACTAAATACCTAACCTTAACCCTTACCTTCACCTTAACCATCACAACTAAATGCCTAACCTTAACCCTTACCCTAACCTTAACCATCACAACTAAATGCCTAACCTTAACCCTTACCTTCACCTTAACCATCACAACTAAATGCCTAACCTTAACCCTTACCTTCACCTTAACCATCACAACTAAATGCCTAACCTTAACCCTTACCTTCACCTTAACCATAACCTAATTCTAACCCTAATCCTAAAACCAAGTCTTAACCCTCAAACAGACCTTTAACCTTGTGGGGACCAGCATTTTGGTCCCCACGAGGCTGTGCAGACCCCACAAGTATACTGTAGTCCCCGGTTTTTGGACCCCACGAATATAGTAAAACACACACACACACACACACACACACACACACACACACACACACTTGAAGCAGGGAACATTCTCCAAGTTAAACACAAGACTTCTTAAAGGAGCACGCCAACTTATTGGGACTTTGTGTTCCTTTAAGACAGAGAGTGCATCGATTTACCCAGAGGTGCTAACTAAGTACATGTACTCCAGTACTGTCTGTACTTCAGTCCAAAACGTTGAGGTTTTTCTTTTCATGCCACTTTCTACAGATTTCCCACCGTGGTCAGAAAGAACAGGGGACACACTTTGTTTCTCTCACAAGGACTCTAGAGTCACTACTCACTCTGAAGATAATCACCATCACTCTCTCACTCTACCACACACACACACACACACACACACACACACACACACACACACACACACACACACACACACACACACACACACACACACACAGTGTGATTCCTGTCTGAGGTTCTTACTTCGTCCACCAGCAGCACGGTGGTCTCCTTCCTGGGAGCAGCGTTGCTGAATCTCTTCTCCAGCAGCGCTGCCGCGTGGTCGGCCGTGGCCTTCTGACCAGTCAGCTTCTGCAGAGACCAGACCGACCGGTCAGTCAGTCAGCGAACACATCGCGTTTGTTGATTATTGTGCACTTATATTGTAGGTGGTGGCCATTTTCATCGCGGTTTGAGCTAAAGTGATAACATATTTGTTTGCTTCACCTGTTCACCTGTTGGGTTTTTGGGTTTTGACAGAGAGGGGGAGCCAGGAGTTAACACCTGTGTGTTAGCGCCGTCGCGCTAACACACTTACACCGACTCACAAAGTAACTTTACATTTGGTAACGGCAGTGCTAGTTGTATTTTACGTGTGGAGGAGTAATTCATTGCATTTTTTTTGCACTTTTATGTTTCCTGCGTGTCTCTACGATGTGCAACATTAGACAGCCAATCACAGACATTATTAGATCTTGGTAGAAGCACACTGCGTGCTGATTGGCTCACTGACGCAGATGACACAACATTTTCCCGGTGCTAAAACGATACTTTTTTTATATGATAGTTGATCTAAAAAATGCATTTGGAATGCAGCACAAGGCTGGAGAGGCAGATTTCAAGTGAACGCAACATCGGTGTGGTTTTTCAGACAACAGCAGCTACAGACTGGTGTGTCTGTATTTCACTCCAGTGAAATACAGACACACTTTTACACCGTTTAGCTGTCAGCATTTTAACCGTGTTTACTCAAGCTGCTAGCTAACGGTAGGCTAACCTACCTGCTGCCGAGTGTAGTGTTAACAAGCTTACGGTAGGCTAACGTTACCTGCTGTGGAGTGTAGTGTTAACTAGCTAACGGTAGGCTAACGTTACCTGCTGCCGAGTGTAGTGTTAACTAGCTAACGGTAGGCTAACGTTACCTGCTGCCGAGTGTAGTGTTAACTAGCTAACGGTAGGCTAACGTTACCTGCTGCCGAGTGTAGCGTTAACTAGCTAACGGTAGGCTAACGTTACCTGCTGTCAGGTGTAGCATTAACTAGCGTCCCGTGCGGCGATGTTTCAGTTCCCTCTAACGTCCGATTTCGGAGCATCAGAGAGCAGCGGATGCATTTAAGTGGCTCCTAAATAAGGCACCGAAATCCGCGTTGCTATTCGGTCCGGTAGATAACGGTCGTTAAGGCACCGGTGCCGTATTAGCACCGGGTCTCGGACCCCCCCCGCCCAAAATAAAAACTCTTCGGATCTACACGATTCACGTGGATGACATTTTCCCCATTCAAAATGGCGATTTTCGCCAAAAAGCGATAAGTTTGCAGGTATGCAATTCGGTCGGTGCCGAAAAAAAGTATTGCATTCGGTACCCGGCCCTAGCGAATTGTTTATTATTGCGCAAGTTGATATCGCCATGACGATAAAGAAACCATATGTTGTGCAGCCCCGGTGGAAACTGCAAGCCATTTAGTCAAAGTCTGTGAACTCACCAGTGACCTCAGGTTTTTATTTTTTTTGAGATTTCTTGACTTTTGGTGTTGTGGCGTTCGCTGCTCTCACCTGCAGGATCTGGACGTAGGCCTGATGAGGGTCCGTCATCTTCATCCCGTTGATCTCGACGAAGAGGAAAGGAGGGATCTCGTCCACGTCGGCCGCGTGCTGCAGGCAGCGCATCACCTCGTGGACCGTGGCCGTCTTACCGGTGCCGGGAACACCGGAGATGTACATACACCTGAGACACAAACAGGAGGGAGAATAAGTAAGTAAAGTGTATTTGTATGTAGCACCTTTCACAGATTAAAAAAATAAATAAATCACAAAGTGCTTCACAATAAAATGCAGTACAACACAAGTCAAAAGTCAAACAATACAAGCAAATTGAAATACAAATAGAAAACATAAACAACCATAAAATCCCCTCAGAGCATCAGAGAGCAGCACAGAAGGCCTTTAAGGGGCACCAAAATGAGGCACCGAAATCCACGGTTTAATTTGGTCCGGTAGATACCGGTCGTTTACGCACCGGTGCCGTATAAGCACCGGGTTTCGGTACCCAACCCTAGCAATGCAGTAGGCTGTGAGAAAGTGGACATGGATCTGGTGAGCAGAAAAAGTGTAGTTTGGCAGTACTTTCAGTCAAAAGAAGGCCATTCAAGTCCAGCTACATGTTTAATCTGATCAATGCTGATTGGTCTGGTGGTGGCAAGGATCCTAAATTATACACAACATGGCCGCTGGTACAACATTTGGTATGAAAACATCCGAAAGAATACGAGTTGTGCACGAAGGAATCTCCAGACAGCAGCCAGAATGCAGCAACTTCAGGTACGGCAAAGGAAGGACAGTCCCTGTTTACTTCATTCATGTGTTTACTGGGTTCATGTACTGAGGATGGGAGGAGGAGTCAGCACAATCTCAACCAGAGGATTCGGTATTTGACCGAAACCCCAAAAATCTGGATTCGGTGCATCCCTATTATAAGATAAGATAGACTTTATTCATCCCACACTGGGGAAATCCCCTCTTTAAAGTGTTAAAATCCTGAAAATGAATAAATATTTGGGAGTTATGATCAGGACTGAAGTGGGTTAATAGATTTAACAACAATATTAAAAACATAATTCTATAGAAGTTTTCTAACGTGAACATTTTTGTCCTATGAATACATCAGAGCAACTTCTTGAGTGAGGCAAAAGGGGTAAAGAAACCTCGGTTTTAGGGAATGTAGAGTGAGAAACTGAGCAGACTTCTCGTATCTGACTGTTTTTCGTCTGTAGTAGAGGGTGAAACGGCAAACAATTGTCACTCCCATCCCATCCCGAGCCGACGAAAATACTCTTGTCATATCCCAATCACGTGACTGTCCCCCCAAAATTCCTGTCATGCAAAAAATCGATTTGTTCCCTATGTTGTCTTAAGTTGTCAGACTCTGTCGCCCCCCCCCAGCAGCTCTCTGGCTCCGTCCTGCTCCCGTTGATTTCTATGCTCTATTCCATCCCTATTTATTTATACTGTACTTTACACTGTAATTAATTTGAGGATTAGATGAGGTGAGCAATATATTGTCTGTTTGAGGGTATATTCATATTGTCTTAAAAATCTTGCTGTATTTATTACATTGCTACTGTGTTTACTAAATTTATAGTGTATTTGTATTGACTTTTGTATTTTAGGGTGCCTGTTAAGACCTGGCTAAGGACAACAGATGGAAACTAGGACTTGTAGCTAACTCTGGCTTGTTTACAGCAAGTAACTTGTCTGTTGATCAATGAGCAATGTCCCGATCAAATAAATAAATAAATAAATAAAAATCACGTTACCAACAGTGAAATTGAGTCCTGTACTGCGGGAGTCCCGGAAAATTGTCACCCTCTAGTCTGTAACCAACAAAAGCTGCTGTTTGTAGGAGAGGGTGGAAATCAGAGTCCCAAGTCCAAGACTGGGAACCTGGGAACCCTGGGAACAGAATCTGGATCTTACCCGCCCGTGCCGTCTACGATCTTGCTCTCCACGAAGCTGTAGATGTCCTGAAACTCCTGCTCTCTGCAGGGGAGAGACTCCGGCACCGAGGACACGTGCAGCCTGGAGAGACACATAAGAGGAGCTATGAGAAAGGATGGAGGAGGGATCTCTGAGGAGCTACGAGAGAGGATGGAGGAGGGATCTCTGAGGAGCTACGAGAGAGGATGGAGGAGGGATCTCTGAGGAGCTACGAGAGAGGATGAGGAGGGATCTCTGAGGAGCTACGAGAGAGGATGGAGGAGGGATCTCTGAGGAGCTACGAGAGAGGATGGAGGAGGGATCTCTGAGGAGCTGTGAGAGAGGATGGAGGAGGGATCTCTGAGGAGCTACGAGAGAGGATGGAGGAGGGATCTCTGAGGAGCTACGAGAGAGGATGGAGGAGGGATCTATGAGGAGCTACGAGCGAGGATGGAGGAGGGATCTCTGAGGAGCTACGAGAGAGGATGGAGGAGGGATCTCTGAGGAGCTACGAGAGAGGATGGAGGAGGGATCTCTGAGGAGCTACGAGAGAGAGGATGGAGGAGGGATCTCTGAGGAGCTACGAGAGAGGATGGAGGAGGGATCTCTGAGGAGCTACGAGAGAGGATGGAGGAGGGATCTCTGAGGAGCTACGAGCGAGGATGGAGGAGGGATCTCTGAGGAGCTACGAGAGAGGATGAGGAGGGATCTCTGAGGAGCTACGAGAGAGGATGGAGGAGGGATCTCTGAGGAGCTACGAGAGAGGATGGAGGAGGGATCTCTGAGGAGCTACGAGAGAGGATGGAGGAGGGATCTCTGAGGAGCTACGAGAGAGGATGGAGGAGGGATCTCTGAGGAGCTACGAGAGAGGATGGAGGAGGGATCTATGAGGAGCTACGAGCGAGGATGGAGGAGGGATCTCTGAGGAGCTACGAGAGAGGATGAGGAGGGATCTCTGAGGAGCTACGAGAGAGGATGGAGGAGGGATCTCTGAGGAGCTACGAGAGAGGATGGAGGAGGGATCTCTGAGGAGCTACGAGCGAGGATGGAGGAGGGGTCTATGAGGAGCTATGAGCGAGGATGGAGGAGGGATCTCTGAGGAGCTATGAGCGAGGATGGAGGAGGGATCTCTGAGGAGCTACGAGAGAGGATAAAGATTTATTTGTCATGCCAATAAAGCAACATGAAATTGAAATTGAAAATTGAGACAGAGAGAGAGAGAGAGAGAGAGAGAGAGAGAGAGAGACAGACATAGAGAGAGAAGAAGAATTGGACGGACTAACATCCCGAAAACAAACGGCCACGGATGTCACCGAAGCGGAGACATAAAACAGAACAGATCTTTATTATCATCGTTTCACAACGAAACACCGTAAAATAAAAAAAAGTAGTATATCTGGACAGTCCGTTCGCCCGCTCGCTGTCCGTTAGCAAGCGTTCGTTAGCGTTCGTTAGCATGCAATGTGTCAGAGGTCACTGCTTGCTGCGTCTCACCTGGTCCTGGCCTCCTCCAGAACGTTAGCGGGCTGTCGGGCCGGCAGCGACCTGCTGGGGATGCTGGGAGTGGCGCCGTGAGGCGTCCGCGGCGTGCCGGGTGTGACCTGTCCAAACAGGAAACGGTTAAACGAGACAAAAGGGAGAATTAGGAATGTTAACGATCAACCGTTTAACCGTTAACCGATTAAAACAGTTTAAAACAATATTCTTCAAACAAAAAGAAATTGCACGATATATATGCAGTCCCTCCAGAAAAACGTGATTATGCGATCGCATAATTCAATGCATACTAGGTAGGGGTGGGGGAAAAAATCGATACAGCATAGTATCGCGATATTTTTCGTGGCAATACTGTATCGATACACAGACGCCAAGTATCGATCTTTTATGATATATGTGTTGGTCAGTTTGTCTGCTTGACAATCACATTTTGCACCAATAAAACTGAAGTGTGATGAACAAACAGAGAAATGTATATTTTTAGATACAACAGATGTTGACAAAATTGTCCTTTCGGAGCATCATTTGAAATTGGGAAAAATCTGAAGTTGGAAAAAAGGTAATATATTGCAATATATCGCAGAATATTGCAATATCTTTAAAATCGCAATAATATCGTATCGTGACATAAGTATCGGGATAATATCGTATCGTGAGGCCTCTGGTGATTCCCACCCCTAATACTAGGGCTGTCAAAATTGCTCAAAATTGACGTTTGAATATCCCTCTAAAATAACGAACTATTCGAACATCTGGCTGCGCATGCATCCAAGGTGGCGCGCAACATCGTGACGTCAAAATGAGTCTCGACAACACGATGCCAGGACTCTCAGAGTGACTGCAGGTCTCTCTGGTAAACTCACCGGGTTAACAACAGCTCTTTTATGGTAAACGAAAGGCTCGATCCGACGAAGTAGGTCAGTGAATCACATCGAAGCATTGACGGCAATGCTGCTGCCAGTTCTGCCGTTGTTTACCTTTTTCTTCTTCTTCTGGTCCGTAGAAAGCGCAGCGTCGGTAGCATTTGCTCACCGCTGTTCACGAGAAGACTGCAGCTAGTGTCTCCACCACCAGCTGCAGGTATAAATAGTCACCGCGATCTCATGATGTCACATTTGTACGCGCCAGCTGGGCTGCGTCCGGTATGTAACGGCTTTCTGGCGCGCTAGCAAAGCAGACAGCCACACAGCCTCTGCTACCGCCAGCGTTTTTTTCCCACTTTTCCCACTTACTATATTCGAATTTAGACAGTCGTTGACAGCCCTAATGCATAATCAGCCAAAGTCTGCATATTTATGCAGGAACATTTTTTTGAAATATGGCGCACTTTCGCCGCATAAATTGCCGATTTCCGCGCAAAATATGTGGCGCTTGCGTGATTTCATAATCCCCGCATTTTCCTTGCAAAAAAGTCCCATTATATATCTTAGTAGAAAGTTGAAAAATGTTGCGTTTACTTCACACAAGAGCAGCCATTTCCCCCTGTTGCCATGGGAACGTTATGAAGTGACGTCATTACGCGACGTGAACATCATCGAAAAGCAATTTGTTGAGGGGTGAATCCCTTAGCTAATCTGTCTGCTTATCAACTCCTTGAACGGATTATAGTAACTTTTACCACGGCTTATTGTAGAAAGGCTACTGCAAGAGAAACGTATAGATTATTAAAAAAACATCATTCATGGATCATTGATGTTTGTTTGACTGCCGATGTTAGAGCTAAGCAATTTCATCGCTTAAAATTTGGGTGGTGATGGCGCAGTGGATAGGACACATGCCTTTGGTGTGGCAGACCTGGGTTCAATTCCCACTGTGATACATCAACCTGTGTCCCTGAGCAAGACACTTAACCCCTAGTTGCTCCAGAGGCGTGTGTGACCTCTGATATGTAACAATTGTAAGTCGCCTTGGATAAAAGCGTCAGCTAAAATGAAAATTGCATTAATATCATATATAGCCTATTCCATCGCTTTTTTTAAGACAACGTGCCGCATAATCAAGGATCTTTGCCCTGCAGGACTAATTTGATAGGACAGCTGAAGAGAGAGAGAGAGAGAGAGAGACAGAGAGAGAGAGAGAGAGAGAGAGAGAGAGAGAGAGACAGAGAGAGAGAGACAGACAGAGAGAGAGAGAGAGAGAGAGAGAGAGAGAGAGAGAGAGAGAGAGACAGAGAGAGACAGAGAGAGAGAGAGAGAGAGAGAGAGACAGAGACAGAGAGAGAGAGAGAGAGAGAGAGAGAGAGAGAGAGAGAGAGAGAGAGAGAGAGAGAGAGACAGAGAGAGACAGAGAGAGAGAGACAGAGAGAGAGAGAGAGAGAGAGAGAGAGAGAGAGAGAGAGAGAGAGAGAGAGAGAGAGAGAGAGAGACAGAGAGAGAGAGAGAGAGAGAGAGAGAGAGAGAGAGAGAGAGAGAGAGAGAGAGAGAGAGAGAGAGAGAGACAGAGAGAGAGAGAGAGAGAGAGAGAGAGAGAGAGAGAGAGAGAGAGAGAGAGAGAGACAGAGAGAGAGAGATACAGACAGAGAGAGAGAGAGATAGAGAGAGAGAGAGAGGGGGAAATGACAGAGTTGAGCCTGCGGCCTCTGCGTTGAGCAGTAACCCTCTATATATGGGCGCGTGCTGCACCAGGTGAGCTACCCGGGCGCCCTCAGTCTGTTCCCGGGATGTTTACCTTCTTGTTGGGAGTTTTCCGCGGCGTTCTGGCGGAGGAGCGAGTTCTCTGCTTGGAGCGCGGCGTGGCCGTAGACGCACGTCGGCTTTTTTTAAAAAACACGGCGTCCTCGTCGCTATCTTCTTCCTCCCCATCATCATCATCATCATCTTCATCGCTGCTGCTCTGGAGCTCCTTCCTGGAGGGAACAAACTCGTCCTCTCCGTCCGAGTCCGAGTCCCGGTCCAGCCGGTTGTCCAGAAGGTTCCTGCTCAGACAGAAAGTCAAAAACGTCAAAGGCTCTCAATCGGTGAAAAAAGGGGAAAGATCCGTGTAGAGCTGGGCAATATATCGATATTATATCGATATCGTGATATGAGACTAGATATCCTCTTGGATTTTGGATATGACCTACAGAAAACACTCAAATTACAGTGTCTAATTTCCTTAAGTGATTTTAAAGGTTATGTTAAAACCATAGAACATGAGTCCATCCACACATGTAGATGTTTTAACTAATGGTACTTTTATTTAATTGAAATGCACTTGAGATGTCTTTGCCTCTTTTGTGATTGTTTTGTGATTGCAAATTGTTCTTTTATGTAACTAACTTGTTCTGCTATCTCGGCCAGGTCTCTCTTGAAAAAGAGATTTTATATCTCAATGAGACTAACCTGGTTAAATAAAGGTTAAATTAAAAAAAATATCGTAATATGACCTAAATTGAACTCAGGAAAGAGGTACAGGGTTCCTTTTTGCAAATATAATAGGTATAAGCACTCATTTGTTCCTCTCGCAGTTAAGCTCATAAATGAGCAGCACTGAATGTATGACCACGAATTCTATTAATGTAAATTTGTGACTGAATGTATGTATGGATAGGACTGAAGGAATTACTGCATTTTTATAATGGATTGTAAGGATATTTATATTTCCAAATGGATACATTTTTTATACTGCCTTTTTAGAAAATGGTAACTTGTAATTTTGCACAGCTATTTGAGTAGCCTTTATGTTTAATGTCAAACTGTTTTAACCCTGTGTTTGATGTGTGTCTATGTTATTCTTGCAGCAATTTCTCTCTGTCCAAAACAAATTTCTCCTTTGGGAGACTAATAAAGAGACTTTGACTTTGACTTTAAATGTCTTCTCCTGGTTTTAAAGGCTGCATTACAGTAAAGTGATGTCATTTTCTGAACTTAACAGGCTGTTGTAGCTGTTCTAGTATTTGCCTTTTCCCCACTTAGACATCATATCCACATTACTGATCATTATTTATCAAAAATCTCATTCTGTAAATATTAGGGCTGCTCCCTCTTAGTCGACTAATCGGTTGTTTTGGTCTTAGTCAACTTAGATCTCTTTAGTCCATTAGTCATGTCTGATGCTTTTTTAATGCTGAATGACTTATTTCCAAGAAACGTACGAGCACATCTCTGGTAAACACAAGAATTAAAGTGGTGCTTTTGCAGGACTCTTTGCGGAGAAACTCAGATTTACAGATCTGTTGATTAAATCAACTAATCGATTAGTCCATACAATTGAATGAGTGTTAGTCGACTGAGAATTTCTTCAAATCGAGCGCAGCCCTAGTAAATATTTTGTGAAAGCACCAATAGTCAACACTACAGTATCGTTGCGTTATCGATATCGAGGTATTTGGTCAAAAAAATATCGTGATATTTGATTTTCTCCATATCGCCCAGCCCTAGATCCACGGCGATGGACGATGCTCGCTCTGCACTCACAGCTGCCTTCGGATGCGAGACGAGACCAGCTGGGCCGACTTCCTCTTGGAGCTCCGCGGCGTGGCGGCGACCGGCAGCATCGGACAGTTTTCGCTGTCCTCTTCAGCCCTGAACACACATCAACACATCGGACACACGTTAATGGTCTGCACTAGACTCATCGATAAGTTAGAAAACTGTTTCCAGCTTTGTTAAAAGGTCCCATGACATGGTGCTCTTTGGTCTCTTTTATATAGACCTTAGTGGTCCCTAATACTGTATCTGAAGTCTCTTTTATATAGACCTTAGTGGTCCCCTAATACTGTATCTGAAGTCTCTTTTATATAGACCTTAGTGGTCCCCTAATACTGTATCTGAAGTCTCTTTTATATAGACCTTAGTGGTCCCCTAATACTGTATCTGAAGTCTCTTTTATATAGACCTTAGTGGTCCCCTAATACTGTATCTGAAGTCTCTTTTATATAGACCTTAGTGGTCCCCTAATACTGTATCTGAAGTCTCTTTCCCGAAATTCAGCCTTGGTGCAGAATTACAGCCACTAGAGCCAGTCCCACAATGAGCTGTCCTTAGGATGTGCCATTTCTGTGTCTGTAGCTATTGAGCAGGAAATAAAGTGACATTTTCATGCCATGGGACCTTTAAATGTGAACATGTTCTAGTTTCTTCTCTCCTCTGGGACAGTAAACTGAATATCTTTGAGTTGGGGACAAAACAAGACATGTGAGGATGTCATTTTGGGCTTTTTGGGAAACACTGATCCACATTCTTCACCATTTTCTGACATTTTGGAGACCAAACAACTCATCCATTCATCCAGAAAATACTCGTTAATTGCCGCCCTAGTGAAATATTCTTAATATAGGGTTGAGGCCGTAACTTTGGGGAGGGGACTGAGAGCTCCAACTATCTAGGGGAGGTCCCGGGACAAGTAGGCATGTATTTAAAACAAATCAGACAAAAGCGTAACAAATGTCGGAAAAAGCTGAGTAGGAGAGTGAGTTTGTGTGTGTGTGTGTGTGTGTGTGTGAGTAGGAGTGTGTGTGAGAGTATGTGTGTGTGTGTGTGTGAGAGAGAGTGAGAGAGTGAGTGAGTGAGTGTGAGAGAGTGAGAGAGTGAGTGAGTGAGTGTGTGTGTGTGTGAGAGTGAGAGAGTGAGTGAGTGTGTGTGAGAGAGTGAGTGAGTGAGAGAGTGAGTGTGTGGGAGGAGAGAGTGAGGAGTGAGAGAGTGAGGTGTGTGGAGAGTGTGTGTGGGAGTGAGTGAGTGAGGAGGTGTGTGGGAGGAGTGAGTGGAGGAGTGAGGAGTGAGAGAGTGTGTGTGTGAGAGAGTGAGTGTGGGAGGAGTGAGGGAGTGAGAGGAGAGAGGTGGTGTGTGTGTGGAGGAGTGTGTGTGTGTGAGGTGAGAGAGTGAGTGTGGGAGGGAGGAGAGTGAGGAGGAGGTGTGCGTGTGGAGAGAGTGAGGAGTGAGTGTGTGTGTGTGTGGGAGAGGCGGAGAGGAGTGGGTGTGTGTGAGGAGGAGTGAGAGGAGTGTGTGTGTGTGAGAGTGAGTGAGTGTGTGAGAGGAGAGGAGGAGTGAGAGAGAGTGTGTGTGTGAGTGGAGGAGGTGGAGGTGTGAGAGTGAGAGTGAGGAGGAGGAGTGAGTGAGTGAGTGGGAGTGTGTGTGTGTGAGAGAGTGAGGAGTGAGTGAGTGAGTGTGGAGAGTGTGAGGAGGGAGAGAGGAGGAGTGAGTGTGTGAGAGAGAGAGTGAGGAGTGAGTGAGTGAGAGAGTGAGGTGAGAGTGAGAGAGGAGTGAGTGAGGGAGAGAGAGAGGAGTGAGTGAGTGTGTGTGTGAGAGAGAGTGGAGTGGAGAGGATTGAGGAGTGGGGAGAGGAGGTGAGTGGAGGAGGAGGAGGATTGAGTGAGAGAGTGAGTGTGAGTGTGTGAGAGAGTGATTGGAGTGAGTGAGTGTGAGTGAGTGAGAGAGGAGGAGGAGTGAGAGTGAGTGAGTGAGGTGTGAGAGGAGTGGAGGAGGAGTGGAGTGTGTGTGTGAGAGAGGTGAGAGGAGGAGTGTGTGTGGAGAGGAGAGGGAGGTGTGAGTGAGAGTGTGTGGGAGGAGGAGTGTGTGAAAAGAGTGTGAGTGAGTGAGGAGTGAGGTGGAGGAGTGTGTGAGAGAGTGGGAGAGGGAGGAGTGGAGTGAGAGAGGAGGTGAGAGGAGTGAGTGTGTGTGAGGGAGAGGAGGTGAGTGGGAGAGAGTGAGTGAGGTGTGAGAGTGAGTGTGTGAGAGAGGAGGAGGAGGGAGTGTGTGAGAGTGAGAGAGGAGAGTGTGTGAGTGAGAGAGGAGGAGGAGGAGGAGTGGAGAGTGTGAGAGAGTGAGTGGGAGTGTGTGTGTGTGTGTGTGTGTGTGAGAGAGGAGGAGTGTGAGTGGAGAGAGTGAGGAGGGAGTGAGTGTGTGTGTGAGAGAGTGAGAGTGTGTGTGGGAGAGAGTGAGTGAGGTGTGGTGTGAGAAGGAGGAGGAGGAGGAGGAGGAGTGTATGTGTGTGTGTGTGAGAGAGGCGGAGGAGTGAGAGAGTGAGAGAGGAGTGAGGGAGAGAGTGTGTGTGAGAGGAGTGAGAGGGTGTGTGTGAGAGTGAGTGAGGAGTGTGTGTGTGAAAGAGAGAGAGGAGTGAGAGTGTGAGAGTGTGAGAGAGTGAGTGAGGCGGTGTGTGAGAGTGAGAGTGAGTGTGAGAGAGAGGAGGAGTGAGTGAGAGAGTGAGGAGTGTGAGAGAGTGTGTGTGTGTGTGTGTGTGAGGAGTGAGTGTGTGAGAGGAGGAGTGAGTGTGGAGAGTGTGAGTGAGTGAGGTGTGTGAGAGAGGAGGAGTGAATGTGTGTGAGAGTGAGAGTGAGTGTGTGTGTGTGTGTGTGTGAGAGTGAGAGGAGGAGTGAGGAGGAGTGTGTGAGTGTGAGGGGAGAGGAGTGTGTGTGTGAGAGAGTGAGTGAGTGTGTGTGAGAGTGGGAGAGTGAGTGTGTGTGTGTGTGTGTGGAGTGAGGAGTGTGAGGAGTGAGGAGGAGTGAGTGAGAGAGTGAGTGGGTGTGAGAGAGAGAGTGAGTGTGTGTGAGAGAGTGAGGAGGAGGTGTGTGTGTGAGAGAGTGTGAGAGTGAGAGTGAGTGTGTGAGTGAGTGAAAGTGAGAGAGAGAGTGAGAGTGAGAGAGTGAGTGGTGAGAGTGAGTGAGTGAGGGAGTGAGTGGTGTGGAGAGTGAGGGAGGTGTGAGTGTGTGTGTGTGTGTGTGTGTGGAGAGTGTGAGTGTGAGAGTGTGTGTGTGTGAGAGAGTGAGGGAATGTGTGTGAGAGTGGGAGAGTGAGTGTGTGTGTGTGTGTGAGAGTGAGAGTGTGAGTGAGTGAGTGTGTGTGTGAGTGAGAGTGAGAGAGTGAGTGAGTGTGTGTGAGGAGTGAGAGAGGAGTGAGTGTGAGAGTGAGGAGGAGTGAGTGTGTGAGAGTGAGGAGAGGGAGGAGTGAGGAGTGTGTGTGTGTGGAGAGTGAGTGAGTGAGTGTGTGTGAGGTGGGAGGTGGGTGTGTGTGTGTGTGTGTGTGTGTGTGAGGTGTGGTGGTGAAGAGTGAGTGTGTGTGTGAGGAGGTGAGGAGTGGGTGAGGTGTGTGGGAGGTGAGGTGGTGGTGGGTGTGTGTGTGTGAGGTGGGTGGTGGGTGGGTGTGTGTGTGAGGTGAGAGGTGAGGTGTGTGGAGGTGAGGTGTGTGTGAGGGAGAGGTGAGAGGTGGTGGGTGAGGTGTGTGTGTGTGGGGTGGTGAGTGAGTGTGTGTGAAGAGGTGAGTGAGTGTGTGTGTGTGAGGTGGTGGGTGAGTGTGTGAGAGGTGAGGTGTGAGGTGAGGTGTGTGTGTGAGGTGAGTGGTGGTGGTGGTGAGTGTGAGAGAGTGGTGTGTGTGAGAGGTAGTGAGTGAGTGAGTAGTGTGAGAA